>NC_056732.1:613582128-613621994 GCF_019279795.1 Protopterus annectens | reverse complement strand
TTTTGGGCTGTGGCTGGCTGTGGTTGAGTGGCACACTGAGTCTGTGGGCTATGTGTCATTTGGATTGTGTTGGGGGATGGAGGGTATTTGCGTTTCTGCTTTGGAGGTCTCTGTTGCTTAGACAGATTATTATTAAAAGCCTCCCCGAATGTTTTTGTGTTACTGTGTGTGGATTTTGGTGGTGTAGATTTAGTGAGACTATGTGGTGAGTGTGGTGTGGTGCAAATGTTTACCTTCTGCTCATGACTGTCAAGTTCAGTCTTGGTTGGAGAGAGCTTTAACTACAGTTTGGCTAGATAAGTGCATCTCTCACAGGTTGTAGTGTTGGGTGGTAGGAGGAGAGGGTTGTCTGTGTACATGAGGCAATTTCTACATTGTCTCAAAATGCCCAGATTCATAAGATAGACATAAGAGAACACTGGGAGCTGACCCTTGGACATGCCTGAATAAAAAACTATTTTCCTCTCTATAACTGAGAAAAGTAAGTACAAAAACTGTTTTCCTCTAGGTGATGAAGATTGAGTGCTATAGTAATTAGTAGCTTATTTAGTGCTTACAAGTTCTGAACAGCTGAGCATGAGTAAGCAAATTTAAGTGCTAAAACTAAGAATCTGTATCTGCACTAGACGAGTTACAGGACAGAAACAAGTGCAAATGCAGGCTTTCAAATCAGAAATCTGAGAGATGGAAGATTGCCCAAACGGCCAATAACTACAATTTCTGGTCCAGAACCACTCCTTATGTGGTAGACAGGTTACCTAGTGCTTACCACTCCCACTGACAAGCTAGAAGGTAGTGTTTACCACTCCCACTGATAAGCTAGAAGGCTTCCTTCCAACACAGAAAGGCTTGGGGGCTCAGAAGCTATACAGTCCTGGATACAGCAAATCTGTATCTGGAACACTAGTTACAGGAAAGGTAGGAAACGGGCTTACATTTTTTTTACAGAAAAGTAGCAAAAACAGTAGTAAAAACAATTCACATGCAGTGCAAGTTTGCACACGAGTATGTAGAAATATTAGACCAAACACAGTTTAAAAAATGCAATTTAATTAAAAAGGACTAAAAGCAAGTGCAGAAAGAGTTTATTAGGTAGAATGTGGTAAAGAGATGGGACTGGGGGAGTGTCCCAGATCAAATCTACAGTGGGCAGGCAACTGCAAAAGCCACTAAATTTAAACTGCAAACCAAAACTAGGGAGGGTGGCACAAAACAGTTTCAACAGAGATCTAAGCAACACCCAACAGTACAAACTTTAAAACCAAAAAAAAATTCTCATTTCTATATATTTGCCGAACAGTGTCTCAGAACAGTGAGACAGCAGTTTCAACAGAGATCTAAGCAACAATTAACAAACTATATAACCAAAAAAATATACTCAGCTCTGTATATTTGCAGATACTCTGTAAGGCAGTCTCTCAGAACACAGGATCCAGCAATTTGAATGCAGCTGTTACTATACCAACTGAAGACACAACAGAAAATGGGGGTGGGGTGGGGTGGGGTGGGGAAAACAGTTTCAACAGAGATCTAAGCAATGACCAACAGTACAAACTTTAAAACCAAAAAAATATTCTCAGCTCTGTAAATTTGCCGATCAGTCTCTCAGAACAGTGAGACAACAGTTTCAACAGAGATCTAAGCAACAATTAACAAACAGTATAACCAAAAAATATATACTCAGCTCTGTATATTTGCCGATCAGTCTCTCAGAACAGTGAGACAAGAGTTTCAACAGATATCTAAGCAACAATTAAATTCTATAACCAAAAAATATATACTCAGCTCTGTATATATTTAGATAATCTCATTATATTTTATGTAAGGACCACTGGCCTGTAATCATTTAGGCAGGTGGATTTGGCTTTTTTGGGCAGAGGGATTATATTGGTAACTTTGAAGCATGCTGGTACTTTTTCCTGGGCAAGTGAGGTATTGAAGATATCCATCCGGACTATGCTGAGTTGGTTTGCACAACCTTTCAATACTTTCCTCAGAATGTTATCAGGGCCTTTTTTACATTAGCCCTTGCCACACTCAGACTCTTCTTATCTTTTGCCCTGAAAGCAGTGTTTCTTGTCCTCAGCAGCTCGTACACATTGCTGTTTTTTGTGGCTTTTGGTTGGCTCTTATTTAAATATTTTTGATGTTCATTACATCCTTCATGCATTTGGATATGTAAGCCATAGTTGTTTCAGTATATTCATCTGTGTTTACCAGATTACTCACCGTGGCTGCGTTCCTGAAGACATCCCAGTTTGTGTTATGAAAGCAGCCCCTGAGACTTTCCAAGTTTCCTTCATATCCGCCCCTGATTTCACAGTGGGCTCGTCTCTGATCAAGAGAGGTTTGTAAGCTGGTATTAGTTTTATGGAGATGCGATCAGAGCCACCCAGGTTTGGTTGCTGTACAGTTCTGGATGCCCCTTTTATGTTAATGTATGCCTTGCCAAGAGTATTTGCTCCACTTGTGGGAAAATCAACAATTTGTTAGTAATTTGGTAGCACCTCCTTGAGATCTGCTTTGTTAAAGTCGCCAGCTGTCATACATGTACAATCAGAATTCTTGCATTGTGGCTCACATATAGTATTACGCAGTGTTTCAGTGATGTTAGCACTCGGTGGTATATACAGAGCTGCTACATAGACACCATCTAATTGACTGTATTTCAGTATCAGAAATTCCACATTGACAGAACAATGTTTATTCACAATATTAACAGCTATCATTCTCAAAAATGGACTCTCCAACATTTGCTAACAGAATTGATGGAAGTGGGGGACTGTGAGGGTTTGTTTTCAGTTTGACAGCAGTTCCAGCTCTTCAGTCTCTTTTCCTGCTTCTGTTGCATCTCTTCCTTTTGGGTCTCATCCTGATTGTTCCAGAACCTCCTTTTTCCTGGTTTAGATACTTTGAGGCTTGTTTGGTTGGAATGCAGAGTTCCAGCAGTTCTGTGAGGGTTGCAGGCCCCAGATGCTCTGTAGTACACAGGGAATCCAGCCATAAAGACACAATTGAATACTTGATTTTCCATAAGTTTCTTTCTACTGTAAGTTGCTGTAACATCATTTAAATGACTGTGAAATGATTTTCCTCTTCTTTTTTTTTTTTGCCAGAAAAATAAGACAGATTAAGCATGCCTGTATCGCGAGCTAACACAGCTGCAGCCTCCCTGGGTGCCACCATTCAGCCTGATGAGTTGGACGTTTGTTACACAGTAGTCTTCCTTGACCAAAATATTGGGTTTTGTTAGTTTGCCTTATTGGCTTAGAAGTTCAGATGCTGTGAAATGCAGCTGTGTGTGTTGTTAGGTGTTTATAAATATTATTTTGAGGTTGTTGAAGATACTGATTGTGATGCAGCTTCTGAGAGGCCTTTGGGTTTAGGAAGATTACATTTGAGTCTTTTCACATATGGGATTATGTATCTGGTCCATATTGTGCAGTGGGAGTAGGGTTGACAAACCTGTTTGTCATTTGAGGCAAGCACTTGTAATACCATTGTGTAACTACCTCCCTCACATAATGTATCAGTTTAAGCATTAGTTGATTGTCAGTGAGCATTAGACCATTGTTGCATTGCCTCAGGATGCCCATATCTACCAGACTGGCTGCAAAGATAGGGAAGTGCATATCCATGGCAACAGATCCTTAATACGTGATCTACAAGGGGAAGGTACAAGAAGTGTTTGCAACTGGCTAGTTCAACTTTTGTGACAGTACAGTATATAGAATATAACTAAGACCAAAGTCATGGGCCAGCAGTTCTCAAGGTTGAAACTAGCTGCTGTTAGTGCAACAAGCCCTGCAGAAACTTTGAGAGTAGTTTTACAGGGAACATTTCATTTGTTAAGTGCCCGACTCTGTAATGGGTACTGCTTACAGCTGCTGCTACACATGTAGCAGCTGATAACATTTAAAAAAGGGTCCTCCTGCCAATGAGAATCACCCGTTTCCTTTCTTTAAGCAGTCAGGAGTCAGAAATTACTCTGATCCTCTACTCTTACCAGAGTGTAACCAAAGCTCCACTAACTTACATTTTGCAAATGTAAATTGGAGCTTTTCTCCCCGAGACTCCTCTAAAAATTGTCCTTTCTTTGCTCAGTCGGACACTCCTAGTAAACAAATGTAAAATAAAAAAAATAAACTCAATTATGAAAATGTCTAAAAAGTGCAAATTTTAGCTATAAGGTATGGTTAGTAATGCCAAAAGTGCTAAACAGTGAAGAACATTATGTGCAGAACAGTGAAATGATACTTAGTGCAAAGTATTAATCTACAGTACTTGGCTATGCTAGAATGGTACTTTGTTGAAATAAAACAGCATGGAAGCCTAGTGTTTGTACACAATGCATTTGAGCCATAAGAAAAACTGGTTAAGTAGTGAAAATAGCCCACTGGCCAATCACAAAAACACCTTGAGCTTGGGAATCTGAAGAAATCTTCAAAACAGTTGGGCCTACACTCTACTGCGACAACTGTGCAGACCTAACCTTTCTTGTGTAATTTTTCATTAAGTAGGCCCAAAGTGCAAACACTACATAGCAAAGAACCAATTAAACAGCAAGCACTTAGTTAAAGAAGATGGCTATAGTGCAGAAAGAGAATCTGTAAAAAAGGTCCATGTACTATAACACTAGGGTGAGCAAATTTTAAAGGAAATATGGAAACTGGTAAACCACCTAGGTAGTGCACTGTGCACTAGGCAGGCAAGCAGATGAGGAGAAAGATAGGGTGAGCAAATTTTAAAGGAAATATGGAAACTGGTAAACCACCTAGGTAGTGCACTGTGCACTAGGCAGGCAAGCAGATGAGGAGAAAGATAAGTTGAACTTTTACAGTATATGGGGAAGAGTTTGATCTACTACTACTACTTAGCAATACAAGGAGATGAGATGGAGAGGAGTTTCCAGAAAATTTATAGTAAGGTAGGGTAACTCGAGCAATACTGGTTTGCCAGGTGGTCACTCAGTATATGGATCTATGGAAAACAGGTGAGAAAGGTACTTAACTTGCATAGCTAACTGTTGTAGTGAGAGGGGAAGAATAGATTATACTAGTCCGTTACCATCAGGGACGGAAGGCAGAGCCATTAGCTTTTAAAACCAGTAGTAAAGTTGAGAGGGTTGCTTTAGGAAGCCAACGGAGTCAGACATAGCTTTGTAGCCCATGGTATTTCAGGTCTGCAAGCACTTTAGCCAATTTAAAAAAAGTGCTTACAACAAAATGCTTTAGAATAAAATCAAGTGCAAGTGTTGCTTGCTTTTCTGGTGTAGATACAATTCTTTTGTTTAAAATGCAGCCAAGAAGTGTTCGTAATCTGGGCTAGCCGCAATGGCAAGTAAAAAAAAATTCAAGGACCAATGATGCATAGAATTAACAGAAATAGTAGCAATCCAGTCAGTAGCAGACATACGAGCATGTGAGGCACAACTAAATTACAGTCCTGGCTATTAATAGCTGCTGTGACCTGCCTAGCTAGTTTTAAAACTATTTTAGTTAAATAATAAAATAGTTTACTTACAAACAGATCAGTAAAGCTGCTGTAAGAGGTCAGAGGAATCTGACACTAAAGCTTGTAGCTTAAAGTATTTCAGGTCTGCAAGCTGTTTAATTTTTATGATTGTCACATGGGACTTGAGCTATTATAAAAAACATTTATAAGGATAAATTGACATCCAAATTCATTCCCTTAGGATATAAAGGCCTGTAGTTTATAATCATTCTACATTCCAATCTATTTAATTCTTCTTTAAAGCTAGCACCAGTACACTAAAAACAAATCTCACCCCCCCCCCATGTGCAGATAAGAAGTGACTTGTTACAGGGCTGTGTGCCAAGACTCCCTTATTTGTTTTCTAAAATGAGAGAAAAAGGGGAAAATTTAATCACACAAAAATATTCTATCTTCATTATATCCTGATCTTTCCCTATTCCTCTACCTCATACTACTCTCAGTAACTCCACAGTATTTTTCTAACCCCTTATTTTGTCTCGGGACCCTATTATTGGCCTCCAGTAGTGTCAATTCAGAGTAACCACATAGCCAATCTATTCTGGACTTCACTCAAATTTATTTCAGTTTTACATCCGATGCATTTTGGTAAATCCTCTTGAATTCCCCATAAGGAAGTGATTTAATTTAATTGGGGGGGATGCATACTTTTTGTTATGAAGGAAATTATTAACAGATGTAGGTCTTCTAAAGGGCCTATATTGAACTCTGTTTCCATCACCAACATAAAATTCCACATCCAAAAGCACTGTACTCTTTGGATTCAGATGACAGGTAAATTTCAAACCATGTGAGTTATTAATTTGCCTCAAAAATTCTGAAAATCCCTCCTGTCTTCTACACAAAAATTAAGTAATCAATAAACCTTTAACACACCAAATAGTTTGTAAAATACACAGTAGGATACATGAATTGCCTCTCAAATTCACCCATATAAATGATGGCATACATTGCTGTTCTCTTTTGCAAAAAAAATAAATCTATTACCCCATCTAAAGTAATTATGGATAAACAGAATTTCAGAATGGACAGTAAATATGAGGTCCAAGGGAGCTGACACTACTGGAGGCCAAGAGTGGAGTTCTGAGATAAAATAAGGGGTTAGGAAAATACTGTGGAGTTACTGAGAATAGTGTGAGGTATAGGAATAGGGAAGGATCTGGATAGAAAAGGGGGGAAATTTCATTACAAAAATATTCTATCTTCATTATGACATTTTAGAAAAAATAAGGGAGTCTTGACACGCAGTATGTTATGATACAGAAGTAGGACATTTATTTCCTAAACATGTTACTTTGTCATATGGAAGCTACAGCAATTTGTAGGAATTGCTGAATAGGGATGGGATGATTGTGAGTAGAGGGGACAGAGTGGGGACACATGCTTGCGGAAACTGTTCTGTATGTAGTAGGGTTAGGAATTTAAATGGCCACAAAATTAATGGAACGAACTACAGAGCCAGGGAGTTATTTGATTGTAATTCTCAAGGGGTTGTTTATATAATTACAGTAAACTCTCTGTTAACTGGCACCCATGGGGATTGGTAGATGCCGGATTAAAAGAAGTTATGTACTCACCATAACGTTCCATGTGAGTTGTTCCATCTCACTTTCATTCTTCACTGATGGGTTCGGAGCTGATCCTCAGCTCCGACACACCCATTTAGCAAAGCTCAAAGATTACCAGTAGCTCGAGACCAAGCCCCTTATCCCATGATGCATTGCTGGAATTACCTCCGACCTTGATTGCTGCGTGTACCATATCCTAGTAAGAGGACTAATCTCCCCAGACAGGAAGAAACATTGAATAACCAGGATGAAGTCAGTTTCCAGGTCAACCGTTAGCCAAGTGAGGGAAGGAGGGGAGGGACATGAGAATGAAGGCGAGATGGAACAACTCACATGGAATGTTATGGTGAATACATAACTTCTTTGTGTGAAGTTGTTCAATCTCGCTGTTCATTCTTCACTGATGGGTAGCATCCCGAGCACCCTTAATCTTGGGTGGCTCACGGGAGTACATTTTTCAGGACCGTAGAACCAAAGGAAGCCCTGTCCCTGGAGGTCTTGTCCACTTTGTAATGAATGATAAAAGTGTGAGGCTTAGACCAAGTGGCTGCAGCACAAATATTGTCAAGAGGTAACTTGGCTTGAAAGGCCGAAGAAGTAGAGACTGCTCTGGTTGAATGCGCCTTCACTTTATGAATCAAAGACCTATTAGCAGATGAGTAAGTGTAGGTGATACAATCTGAAAGCCACTTAGACTTCTATCTCGCCTTCATTCTTGCTGGATGGGTTCGGAGCCGATCCTCTGCTCCGACTCGGCCAATACTAAAGCTCGAGAGCTAATTCCACTGGCTCGAGGCTCCCCTATATCCCACAATGCTAGGCGGTAACTACTCTGATCTCGTTTGCCGCTTAGCTGACGAGGTGCTCTTTCCAACCGGCTCTGCCTCAAACTTAGACCCCTTTTTTTCAAATTCTGGTATGTTTACCGCATATTACTTAGTTTTAGACCCTATTATTAAATCCCTCCCTTTTATCTCCGGTCATACCCCAAAAAATATCCCTTAGGCCTTAGGCCTTTTTCCCCACCCCCCTCCTAGTAGTTGGAGTGAGTGAAGGGTGTTTGTGTAGAAACTTTCTCTTTTGGTTAAATTGTTAGTCACTAGAAAATGTCAAAGGAATCTAAGGTCTCAGGCTTTAAGAAGTGTGACTCGTGCTGTCAGAAAATGTCTCTGACAGACGGTCACACTTCTTGTGTATACTGCCTGGGACCTTTGTACCTGCAGGACTCCTATGCTGTTTGTCACGGCTTCAGCCCCAGAGTCCTGCAGGAACGCAAAAATAAACTTATTTTAAGAGGCTTATTGAAGCCTGAGGGCCCCCCGACTCAGTCTGTGTCGGGGAAGCCTTCAAAATCCTCCAGGCAGTCTGTTCCAGTTTCTGAGATGTCCACCGGAGGTACTAAGACTGCATCGGCTCCGGCTGGCGCCGATGATCCTAGAACTACCACACACACTATGTCCTCGGCTCTGGCCGGAGCCGAGACAGATAAGTCAAAGTCGGCTCCGATACTTCTATCGGAGCCGACTACCAGGAAAAGATCTAGGTCTCCATCCATCGACTCCGTTCATTCGGCTCCAGCGTCCCTGCTTTTGTCTGAACGGAGCCATAGAGCACACTCCTCTAGGTTTTCTAGACTTTCAGACCATGATTTGCAGAGGGTGGTGAGTAGACTTCTTAAGTCCAAGGCACTTGCCCAAATGTTACATAGCCCGACTCAACAGTCGATGGCTACCCCTATCCCTCAAAATATTCCTCCTCTGACTCCTTTGAGTTCGGAGCCGGGGCTGGTCGGAGCCAGGACTGTGGGTGCGTTGGACCCGATACCTTTCCTTTCGGCTCCATCGTCTGCTCCGATTTCCTCCTTGGAGGAATCTCGGTGCCGGGCTTCCCTCGTCGGCTCCAAGGGGGCGAATGGCATCGGACCCTTGTCCGACCCCGCTCTCCCTCTCGGTGATTCAGCTCTGGTTAGTTCAGCTCCGACATCAGCTTCAGAGCCGTCCCTGTTGGTGCCGGGGGAGGTTTTTGGCTCTTCGGAGCGGAGGCCTCTGGCCCTGCCTGACAGGGGTGCCTTCGAGGTCATGCGGAGCGTGTTAGAACCAGGTTCTGCCCCACAGTCGGCTCCATCAGCTCCTCCATCCACAGTGCCTGCGGTGATATCTTCTCACCTCCTTGCATCAGACCGTAGAGAGCCAGCTTCTCAAGTATCCCCATTGGGAATTTCCTCCTCTTCAGAGGCCTCTCCTGATCCTGTGGGAGAGCCCCCTAGGAAGAGGCAGTGCAAGAGGAAGCAGCCCCCTAGGAAGAGGCAGTGCAAGAGGAAGCACATCGACTCCCCTGAGTCTATTACCTCCCGATTACTTCTCCCAAAGAAACTCGTTTAAGTTAGAGAGTTTCCCCTCCCCCTTCTCTCCCTTTCCTTACCTCAGAAAGGTTTTCCATTTAAGTTAGAGGATTACCTTTTTCTCTCGATCTCCTCTATCAAAAAAAATAAAAAATCTTTTATTATCACTTTTAGTGTCAGTGATAGTTAAATATAGTTTTTGTTTGTAGTAGTACTTGTAGTTTGGTTGTGGTAACTGTAGTGTGTAATTCTTAGTGGCTAGTTACTTTAACCATTTCTGTGTGTTTTTCTTGTCCTTGGTTTTCCTCCAGGATGTCCAAGGATCCTAAACCATCCGGATTCAAGAAGTGTGACTCATGCTGTCAGAAGATGTCTCTGACAGATGGTCACACTTCTTGTGTTTATTGTCTGGGTGCCGTGCACCTGCAGGACTCTTGCTCGATTTGCCATGCTTTGTCCAAGAGTCCTGCAGGAGCACAAAAACAAATTGATCCTGAGGGGTTTGCTTAAACCTCAAGATTCACCGGCGAAGGCTCAGCCCGTGAAATCTTCCAGGCCACCTAAACCTTCGGCTTCCAGTTCAGAGACGTCGTTGGGTGAAGCCATACAATCTATCTCTGCTCCGGCTGGAGCTGATGTCCCTCCCTCCCATTCGGAGCCATCTGAGAGTCAGAAAAGATCCAGATGTTCTTCGTGTTTCACTGTTGCAGTCATAACTGTAGGGTGTTCCTGCCAGCAGGCAGCCCGAGGTTGGCCAGAATTCCAAAGTCTGGGTCCGGCGTCGGCTGTATCAGCAAGTACCCTGACGTCAGAACGCAGAGGTATAAAGCCGACAGCCGACGCCATCTTCTCTAGTCTTTCTTGCCGTGCGGTGGAAAGCAGCTCGCAAGTTGTTGGTTGGCGAATTCTTGACGGCGTGGTTTGCTTGTCGTCGGTCCGAAGACTTTTTTCTTCTCTTCTCAAGCTAAGTACCCCATTGGGGAAACTTTTTTCTTGTTCCTCCGATGTCAGAAAAAGTCAATAATTGTATATCGTGTGGGAAACAAATACCTCATAAAGATTTCCACTCTTACTGTCTTCCTTGCTTGGGCCCTGTCCACGACGTTTCTTGCTGTCGGTTTTGTACCAGGTTTAATTCTCGTACGATTAAGCGTAGGTACGATTGGGCCTTGAATTATTTCGGTAGACGGTTCAATTACAGGATGTCGTCGGATACTTTATCGACAACTGGAATTCAAAAGAAATGCAAGGACAAGGATAGGCCTCCGAGGTCCAAACAGGATACTTTGCAGCCGGAGCCAGCTTCGGGTTCGGCTGTCGTCAGTGAGGCGCTTTTGCAGCCCCTGTCGTCAGCCACTTCGGAACCGATGGCCGACATGGACTCCCATGGGGAGCCAACTAGGCCCAGTATTTTATCTGCTGCAGGACTTTCGGACATCGCTCCTTCAGATGGGTCCGGAACCGCTGTGCAGGTACCGGCTTCTGAAGGGGTCTTCAGGCCTTCTCATATTACTATTTCTACAAAGACAAAGGCAAAGTCAAAAACTCCTGTTAAGCCAAGGGTTCCTTCTCAAGCTTCTTCGGATTCAGCTCCCAAGTATCAGAAGCAATTATTAAAGATGGCTGAAGATTTGCTTACTATGATTAGGGGTTCTCGCCCTCCTCCTGAAAAAAGGCCTAGACAGGATATTCCTTAGGATTCCTCTGATCAGGCTTCTGTGTCTTCAGTCTCTTCCTCTGACCAGGATTACTCTTTTTTCCTCCTTATGAGGATTCTGATGCAGAGGACTCGATTCCCTCTGCTTCTCCCCCTGAAGATTTTTCTTTGGGGGAAACCCTGCATGAGATGAGAGAGCATTTTCATTGGGAAGGTCAGGATTATTCCGCTTCCAAGAAGAGACTTAGGGAATTTCTCCTTCTCCCACAACACAGGCCTTTGGCTATTCCTCCTGTTCTTGATATTGTGGATGATGCTTTCTCTGAAGCTACCCTGAACCCTGATTCTTGTCCGCCTGCTCCTTCTAAGCCGGATAGATTTTATAGAGTTCCTGATTCCCATCAATTTTTGTTCAAGAACCCTTCTGCAGATCCTGAAACTATTTCTCAGGGTTCCAAGGCTGCTAAGGCCGCTTCTTCTAAAAATCCTATTCCCTCTGAAAAGGATTCTCGGGCCTTGGACAGATGGGGCAAAAAGGTGTATACTTCGGCTACTCTTTCTATTAGAGCTTTAAATTGCCAGTTTCATATGTTCAAGTATCAGCAATTTCTTTTGTCTGTTTTAAAACAAAAACTTTCCTGCATGTGCTGAGGACAATGAATTACAAGATGTACTGCATGCAACTGAACAAGTTAGCAAACATAGTTTACATTGTGGCTTTGATGCCTTGGAGGCTTCTTGTAGGGCCGCAGCCTCTGGTACTGTTATCAGGAGACATGCTTGGCTTCGAGAGCAGAATTTACCTGAACATGTTAAGGCTAAATTGTTAGATGCCCTTGTTCAGCATGATGTTTTGTTTGGTTCTAAAGCTGAGGAGGTTATTAAAAAGATGGAGGATAAAGCGAAATCTATGCAGACTGTTAAAGATTTCTTACAAGTTCAGCCCCCTAGATTTTCTAGGAATTGGCCCTCCAAAAATTGGTCCTTTCCCACGTCTGACAGGCCTCAACGGGGAAGATATAGATGCTCCAGAGGTCGGGCTCAGGCCTCTTACAGGTCCAGACAATGGACTGCTTCATCACCTAGAAGGGGTGAAGACAGATCTCAATCACAAAGGAAGCAGACCCAATGACTCCCTCAGCTGGGCTACAGGTCCTCTTTGCCTGGAAGCCCCTCTCGGAGGAAAACTTTCTCTTTTCTACCAAAAATTGGACTCGGATTACCCAGGACAAATGGGTTTTAGACGTGATTTTAAGAGGTTACAAATTCCACTTTCATACTCTGCCAAGGTCTATCGGTTGGCCAGATCTGCCAAAACATCAATAGTCAGAGGCCTTAAATCAAGTGGACGCCTTATTGGCCATGAGAGCCATAGAACCTGTTCCACTTTCAGAGATGGGAAAAGGTTTTTACTCAAGACTGTTTCTGGTCCCAAGAACGTAAAACTCATGGAGACCGATTCTGGACCTTTCGGTATTAAACACCTTTCTGGAAATTCCAAAATTCAAGATGCTTACTTTACAACAACTTCTTCCAATGCTCTCCCAGGATGCTTGGATGGTGACATTGGACTTAAAGGAAGCCTACCTACACATTCCCATCAGGCAGGAACGCAGAAAATACCTCAGATTCAAGGCAGGTTCGAGGCACTTTCAATTCTCTGTACTGCCCTTTGGTTTATCTACTGCGCCTGCCTTATTCAGGCGGACAGCAAAGACCTTTTACTTCAGCATCTGCATTTTGTTCAACGTCTTCTCCTTCTACTGGGATTTTCAGTGAACACAAAAAAGTCACATTTGATCCCCTCTCAGCAAATGATCTTTTTGGGAGCTCTTCTAGACACAAGCTTGCTAAGGGCCTTCCTCACTCCAGAAAAACAATTACAGCTGGCCTCAGTTTTCAAAGCCTTGGCTACTTTAACTCAGCTCACTGCAAGGAAATTCCTGCAGGCATTGGGCTACATGGCTTCTTGCATCCTGTTGATTCCAAATGCAAGGCTTCACATGAGAAAACTTCAATGGTACCTAAAAAGTGTATGGTCACAGCATTACCACAGTCTGGACACAATGATTCCACTGATTCCCTGCCTCCAGGAGGAGTTCCTTTGGTGGTCCAGGGCTTGTGCTTTAAACGAAGGGAATCCCTTCCGTCTGCTTCAACCTTCTCAGATCATAACCACGGACGCTTCGGATTATGCTTGGGGAGCTCATTTTCTAAATATTTGCCAGCAGGGTTCTTGGACAAAGAAGCATCTACCCTGGCACATCAACTTGAAGGAAATGTTGGCAGTTCAAAATGCTCTTCTAGCCTTCCAAAATCTTTTAAATCCGGGGCCTCTTCTGATTCGTACAGACAATACCACAGTCATGTGGTACATAAACAAGCAAGGGGGTTCTCACTCTTACCCCCTTTGCAGACTAGCCATGAATTTATGGGACACGGCTCTAGATCTGAATCTGCATCTTCAAGCTCAATTCATTCCAGGAAAACAGAATCTCTTAGCAGACAGCCTAAGCAGAAACCTTTTGGATCCTCACGAATGGATGCTGGACCCCAGCTTATTCAGTTTGGGATTGTCCTCAGGTCTGTTTGCATCCCATCTCAATCATCAGCTGCCTCTCTTTTGCACCAGGTCCTTCCACAAAACAGCTTGGAAAGTGGATGCCCTGTCATTCAGCTGGAGGAATCTTTCGGGATATGCCTTCCCTCCTCTTCCTCTTCTACCTCGAGTATTACTGAAAATAAAACAGGACAAACCCAAGATTATCATTCTGATAGCTCCAAATTGACCTCGGCAGTTTTGGTATCCAACTTTAAAACACCTATTCTTGGAACCTCCTTGGATTCTACCTCTGATCCCTTCTCTTCTGTCCCAGCATCAGGGTCAGATGCTGCACTCTCAAATCAAGACCCTATGCCTGGCAGCTTGGCTCTTCAAGGGCCTTTGATTCCTTCTGCTCTTCCCAAACAAGTTTTGGATGTTCTTTTAGAAGCTAGACGGCCTAGCACTAGGAAATCTTATGCTTCTAAATGGAAAAGATTTTGTATTTGGATGCAGGACCCAGGTTCTAACCCTCTTTTGCCTGATATTTCCTCCATTTTACTTTACCTCTCAGACCTTTTGCTTAAAGGCCTCCCTTTTTCATCCATCAAAATTCATGCTTCTGCTATCTCAGCTCATTTCAACACTGATCCTCCCATATTTTCTCATCAACTGGTGAGACAATTTTTGAGAGGGGCTAAGAATTTAAGACCTCCCAGAACTCCTCCTGTTCCTGCTTGGGATCTTAATTATGTCTTGGAGAAACTTACTTTGCCTCCTTTTGAGCCTGCTGCGGCTTCGGATATCAAGTTCTTATCCTGGAAGACAGCTATTTTGTTAGCATTGACTTCTGCCAGAAGGGTTTCAGAGTTGCAAGCTCTCATGGCTGTGGAACCATATATTATCTTCCACCAAGACAGAGTTTCCTTGAGGACCAATCCTACATTTATGCCTAAGGTGATTTCGAAAGTGGCTCTAAATCAGACTATTCACCTTACTACCTTCTTTCCTAATCCTCAAAATAAAGGGGAAAGGATTTTACATTCATTGGACGTACACAGATGGCTACGATTTTACCTGGACAAAACTAAAGATTTCAGAAAATCTGATCAATTGCTTATCTCTTATGCCTCCAGTTCTCTAGGTAAGGCTATTTCTAAACAAACTATTTCCAAATGGATTGCTCATGGAATAAGGTTTTGTTACTCTCACTATGGGAAACGGATTCCAGGTACTGTTAGAAGTCATTCTATTAGAGCAGCTGCCACTTCAGCAGCTTTTCTCAGAGGAGTTCCTACCAAAGACATTTTGGAAGCTGCCACTTGGAGTTCAGTGCATACTTTTTCCAAGCACTATAACCTCCCTCTGTATTCTAAGTCTAGGGCAGGCTTTGCCTCTGCTGTTTTGCAGGGTCTTCTAGCTGCCCCTTCTTCTGCATAACCTCCTCCCTCTTTCACAGCTTTGGGATTCTACCCTACAGTTATGACTGCAACAGTGAAACACGAAGAACATAGTACAGTTGTGTACACCTACCATAAATGTAGATGTTAGAGTGTCTTCACTGTTGCAGTCGGTGTTTCCCTCCCACCAATCCCCTCTTATTCTTGTTTGTTCTCTCTTCCACTTCTTTTGTGGTGTATTTGTGTTTCCTTTTTGGACACCTATTGGTTTATTGGGGGCTTCTGACATCTGGGGCATGAAAGGCTGGAGAAGATGGCGTCGGCTGTCTGCTTTATACCTCTGCGTTCTGACGTCAGGGTACTTGCTGGTACAGCTGATGCCGGACCCAGACTTTGGAATTCTGGCCGACCTCGGGCTGCCTGCCGGCAGGAACAATCTACAGTTATGACTGCAACAGTGAAGACACTCGAACATCTACATTTATGGTAGGTGTACACAACTGTACTGTCTCCTTCTCTGGAGTCGATACGTTTGGCTCCGAAGTCGCCCCCGGTCCATTCGGAGTGTAGCCATCGCTCATCCCACTCTTCTCGGTCCTCTAGACTTTCAGACCATGACTTAGAAAGAGTGGTCAGTAGGCTGATAAAATCGCAGGCCCTAGCCAAAATGTTGTCCAGCCCCCCTCATCAGGTGTGGGCATCTTCCACAGCTGTAGATATTCCTCCTCCAACTCATCCTTTGAGCTCGGAGCCAGAGTTCGTTGGGGTTCGAGTCGTATAACTGTCTGCTCCAAAACCCTCTCCTTCGGTTCCGATCCCTTCCATGGTACCTTCCCTGGCGGGATCTGGGCTCTGAGACTCCCTCGTCGGCTCCGAGGGGGCGAGTGGCATCGGACGCTTGTCCGACCCCACTCTCCCCCTCAGGGCTTCGGCTCAGGTGAGCTCAGCTCCCACATCTGCCTCGGAGCCATCCCCCCTCGGTGCGGGGAGAGGTTCTGGTTTCTTCGGAAACGGAGCCCTCTCTGAGTCCAGGCAGGGACGCCTTTGAGGTGATAAGGAGTGTACTGGCCCCCGAGTCAGTCCCACGATTGACCCCATCGGCTCCTCCCCCTAGGGTGCCTGCGTCAGCCTCTGCCCCTCTTCCAGACCCCAAGCATGGGGATCCAGCTCTCCAGGACTTCCCCTTGGGTGTATCCTCCTCTTCCGAGGCCTTTCCTGATCATTCAGAGGAGCCAACTCACAAGAGGAAATGCAAGAGGAAGCATGTTGACTCCCCCGAGTCTGTCACATCGGATACCGACTTAGGGGAGTCGGAAGGGTCCCCAAGATCCCCCTCTAAAGATGTCTCCCTCTCAGACATCCTTGAGATGCTTAGGCAGAGGGGGAACTGGACTGCCCTAAGCCCTTCCGAGGATGAGTCGGTATTCCTGGACGCGTTTGGATCCCGACCTTCCACCTACTGGGTGTTTCCGCTTTTCGACCAACTGATGTCTGTGGAGTCTCAGAAGGCGTGGATGGCTCCAGACACAGTGGAACTGACCCCTAAGAAGACCTGCCAAATTCATTTCTGCACAGTAGGACAAACAGTTCTTGACCAGAAGTGTCCCCGTTGATACCATGGTGGTAGCGGCAGCCACAAAGAAGGAGTTGGCTGAAACTTCATCGGTCCATCCCCCTAACAAGGAGTCCAGGATGATGGACAGATATGGGAAGCAGATGTTCCCTTCAGCAACTTTTTCCATGCGGTCCCTGAATTACCTGTGCCACTTTACCTGTCTTCAGAGGGATTTCCTGAAAGAGCTTGGAGATACCCTCCAAGATCCATCAGCTGAGGGGGCCCAGGCTATGGCAGCCTACCAACTGGCGACTCTTAATTCAGTGGTAAACTCCTCCATGAGGCTCATTTCGTATGCAGCCGATGGTGCGAGTAGAGCCGCAGGCACAGGCGTGGCCCTAAGGAGGCACACTTGGATGCGGCTATGTAACTTTGCGGAACCTTTCAGAGCGTCTTTCACCAACACCCTTTTCGATGGTTCCTCTCTCTTTGGATTACAGGTGAATGATACCCTTACCAGGTGTGAGCAGGAAGGCAAGACTCTCCCTGACTTAATAGTCTGTTTTTCCACTCCTTCCAGACCATATCCTAAGGGTCAAAAGAGTGGAAAGATGTGGTTCCGGAAATCCCAGGGAGCCTTGCTGGACACACGTGGTGAGTTCCCATCCAGGGGCAGAAGAGGGAACAATACCAGATGCCACCCTCGTGGCAGAGGGGGTCCGCAAAATCAGGGCAGCAGAGAATCTTTCTCTGAGAAGCCCTTCCAGCATCCCTGAAGGGTTGCCCGGCTGCCCACCTCTGGAGGCAGTCGCGGGAAGATTATTGCTGTACCAAAGAGCCTGGCAAGACAAATGGGTACAGTCCATCATATCCGGAGGCTACAGAATTCCCTTCATTTGCACCCCCTTAAGGTCAAACAAGTTCCTTCCAGACATTCCAGCCAATCTAAGGGACCAAGCAGTGCAAGTACTCTCAAAACTGCTAAGAAAAAGGGCAACCAAGTCCCAGCAGACCAACAAGGATCCGTAATTTACTCAAGGTTTTTTTTGGTACCAAAAAAGACAGGGGACTGGAGACCCATTCTGGATCTCAGCAGACTGAACAGGTCTGTACAAAGAACGAAGTTCCGGATGGTCACGCTGCAGTCCATTTTTCCCTTCCTGGGTCAGGACAATTTGATGTGCTCTATAGATCTTCAGGATGCGTACTACCACATCAAAATGGACAGACGCTCCAGAAGATTCTTTCGCTTCCGGCTTGGAGCCAGCCGTTATCAGTTCAGAGCACTGCCCTTTGGTCTCACCACAGCCCCCAGGGTGTTTACCAAATGTATGGCAGTAGTTACCGCTCACCTGAGACGGCAGGGATTCCAGGTGTTTCCATATCTCGACGACTGGCTCCTCACTGCTACCACCAGACATCACCTTCTGCGAGCCAGAGACTGCACTATTGACACTTGCTCCAGGCTAGATATCACAATAAATTTCAAAAAGTCTGCATTGTCGCCCTGTCAATCTATCACCTTTATAGGCGCAAATTTAAATACCAAAGACATGTTAGCGTGCCTCCCACCAGACAGGGTGTTAGTGATTCATAAGCATGTGAAGGTTTTATTAGCATGCAAAATAATTCAAGCCAGGTTTGTCCTTCAAACTCTGGGTCTCATGGCAGCAGCGATCATACTTGTCCCTGTAGCTCGTTTTCACATGAGGATTCTCCAGTGGCTTCTTTTCACCCAATGGTCCTTCCAGCAGCTTCCCATGTCTTACATGATTATGATCACACAAACATGCAAGAAGCGCCTTGCGTGGTGGATGGTCTCCACGTCAGACCATTTGTTCTCCCCCCTCCAGTTGCTACGGTGACCACGGATGCCTCCCTGATCGGGTGGGGGGGGGGCATTATCAGGGCAGAACAGTCCAAGTCACCTGGCAACCTCACGAGTACCATCTGCACATAAATGTCCTGGAGATGAGGGCGTGCTGTTAGCGTTGCACGCTCTTCAGGACTCTCTTCCTACCAGGACCATTGCAATTCAAATGGACAATATGTCTGTAGTGTGGTACATCAACAAGCAGGGCGGAACCAGGTCCTACCCCCTATGTCGAGAAGCATTCAGACTCTGGCAGTGGGCGATCTCTTCCCAGTGGTTTCTGATTGCAATGCAAATCCCTGGGAGGTCCAGTGTCATAGCAGACAGACTGAGCAGAGCAATTCTCATGCCTCACGAGTGGTCTCTGAACCAGGTAGTTGCGGACCAAATCTTCCGCAAATGGGGCCAACCTTGCTGCGACCTTTTTGCAACTCCCTTCAGCAGCAAGTGCAGCAATTTCTTCTCTCTCCTTCCACTTCCCGGGCATTCCCTCAGATACTCTCTAGTCCATGATTGGCCTCAGGGACTTCTTTGTGCATTCCCTCCTTTTCCCCTAATCCCGAAGCTAATTCAGAAAGCTACCGTATTTAGTTGCAAAATGATCCTCATTGCTCCTTACTGGCCTCGACAAATATGGTTCCCATTCCTCCATTGCTATCTTCTCGAGCAGCCTTGGACTCTGGACCTAGTTCCAGACCTGATTCATCAGTCGGGCAGGCTGCACCAGTCCCTATGCTCTCTCCAGCTCATGGCTTGGTTGCTCCACTTCCAACTTTAGCCAGGCTTCCAGATATCTCCCCCTCTGTGCGCGAAATCATTTTGTCATCACACAAGTCTACGACTAGAAAAACTTACGCTAGTAAGTGGAAATATTTTTCTTCCTGGGCGGAGGCTAAAAGTATAGACCCCTTTTCAGCCCCCGTACACTACATTTTGGAATTTCTTGCGGAACTCTTCCATGCTGGGTCCGTTTCCACTACAATTAGACTTCAGTTAGCTGCAATTTCAAATTTTCATATTGGCCTGTCGGAAAACAGTATCATGTCTCATAAGGTGTGTAAAGCTTTTCTCAAAGGAACCACTCTGCTCAGGCCCCCAGTGAGAGATCCTCCACCACCGTGGGATCTAAATTTGATTTTAGCTTCTCTAATGTTGCCCCCTTTCGAACCTGCAGCTTCTTGTTCGTTGAAGTTCTTATCTTGGAGAACCCCTTTTCTGGTAGCTATTACTTCAGCCAGAAGAGTTTCGGAACGACAGGCTCATTTCTATCCATCCCCCATACCTCATGTTCCACAATGACAAGGTTGCTCTTAGGACTAATCCGTCCTTCCTTCCTAAGGTCTCTTCAGAGAGTAACTTGAATCAGTCCATAGACCTTCCTGTGTTTTTCCCTAACCTCTCCAACAGGGCAGAATATAAGTTGCATCAGTTAGATGTTCACAGGCAGCTATGCTTTTATTTGCATAGAACCAAGGACATTAGAAAATCAGATCAACTTTTCTTGTCTTACGCAGTAGGTAAACAAGGTCTTCCGGTCTCCAAAGTAACCTTATCCAGGTGATTGACTTCCAAAGTAACCTTATCCAGGTGATTGACTTCTATCATCACATTCATATATCAACTGAGGAATAAAGATTTGTCAGTTAAACCAAAAGGTCACTCCACCAGAGCTTTAGCTACTTTGGTGGCCTTTCAGGCTAGGTTGCCCATGGAACCTATTTGTGCTGCGGCTACATGGGCCAACCCACATACTTTCATTTCGCATTACAAGTTAGATTTGGTTTCCAGGAGCAGAGCTGATTTTGGTTCCACTGTTCTGAGGAGTCTTTTCCGATGAGCCACTCAGGATTTTAGGTGCTAGAGACGCTGTCCCAACCAGCAAGAATGAAGGCGAGATAGACAACTTAACATAAAGAAGTTATGCACCTACCATAACGTTCCATGTTAGTTGTCTTCTTCTCGCCTTCTTTCTTGCGTCCCACCCTCCTTCCCCCTATCCTAGTGGACCAAGAAGAGTTCTTCTTGATTTTTCGCTGGCTGAGTCTTCTCTGGTTATTCCTTTCTGACTAGTAGTCTCTCCAGTAGGAGTTATGCATTTTAGGATAGGATTCCTTTATTATTATGTCTGCAGTTAGACTTACCAAACGAGATCTGGGTATCTAGTGCCAGGCATCATGGGATATAGGGGGGCCTCGAGCCAGTAAGCAGCTCTCGAGCTTTTAAAGATGGCCGAGTCGGATCTGAGGATCGGCTCCGAACCCAACAAGCAAGAAAGAAGGTGAGAAGAAGACAACTAACATGGAATGTTATGGTAGGTACATTAACTTCTTTGTCCATCAATACCTAGATGGAAATTAGATATAGCTGCTAGGTGAACCCTAACTGTAGCAGCTGCAGCTCCTTCATGCAAAATCTTGGTCAAGAATTCTAGAATGGATGACAATGGAGCTTGCTAAGGATGAAGGTTTTTGTTAGAAGCCCAAATGGAAAATCTTTTCCACTTACTCCGATACAATTTTCTGGTGGAAGGTTTGTAGGAAGCCAACAAAATGTGACTTGTGTCATCTGAAAGATTATGAAGCCTGGCTATACGGGGAACTGGAGCAGCCAAGCAGTCAGCTTCAGTGACTGCAGGGAAGGTTGGAGATCCCCTGACTGGTATGTCAGAAGGTCTGGAATTGGGTCCAGGGACCATGGATCCTCCAAGAGATGATGGTAAAGAAATGGAAACCAAATCTGCCAAGGCCAGTGAGGGGCTATAAGAATGACAGTCCTTCCCAGCAGCTTCGCTTTCTCTAAAAATCTGGGTATTAGTGGAATTAGGGGAAATGCATAGAGGAGACCCGGGGTGCCAATTGTGTACGAGTGCATCCCTTGGCGGTTCTCCCGGAGGGGGGATCAGGGCAAAGTAGCTTCTACATTTGGTGTTGATGTGGCTGGCAAAATGATCGCAGCAAGGCTGGCCCCATTTGCTGAAAATCCTGTCCGCAATCTCCTGTTTGAGGGACCACTCGTGTGGCAACAATATTGCCCTGCTCAGCTTGTCCGCTATCACGTTGGATCTCCCCAGGATGTGCTTTGCCAACAGAAAGCGCTGGGATGACACAGCCCATTGCCAAACTCTGAGGGCTTCTTGGCAAAGGGGGTAAGACTTGGTCCCGCCCTGTTTGTTCAAATACCAGACCACTGACATGTTGTCTATTTTTTCTAAACATTAACAATCTGCACAAAGATTGTTTTTCATTAAAAAGAATCTTATTTTTAAGCCAGCATCAAGTATTACATTTTTTTATCCTCCATCCTTTCTTCCACAATCATTTTATTTCATCTAACGTAGCATCCTCATTTCTATTTATTCAGTATTCCTTCACGTTTTCTATAATCTAGATTGTTATAAAAATGTTCTGTTCCATTTTTCAATTTCACTTCTCATATTTCAGTTTAATTTTTTAAGACTTCCATGGTGGTGCAGCGGTAACATTGTTGCCTCACAGCAAGAAGTTCTCCCATTCGATTCTTGGCTGGAGTGTGGGGAGTGCCTTCTGTGTGGAGTCTGCATGTCCTCCCCGAGGATGGGTGGGCGTTCGAAAGACATGTGTAAATGGGCGTGCCTTTGTTGAAGGTTGAACGTCAAGCTGGCACCTCGGTGTTCGTGAAAATCTACTGCCAATCATTAGCAGACCGGAGTTCCGCTGTGGCAATCCCTAACCGGGAAAAGCTGAAAGACAACAACATATACTTGTATTTTAAATTGTTCAAGCTAGAAAATCAGTTAGGCTATAGAGTCCAAAAATATTAATTTATTTAGTGCTGTTTTCCAGTAACATCTGTAGAAATTCTGAATAAAATAAAATCAGCCTAAGTCACGTGTCTTAAATACAAACTAAACTGAAGTCATTTGACATTACAACTTAAAGAAAAAGTAATTTAGTCCACCTGGAATAAATTAAATCTGAAAAAAATAACCTTTTTAACTACTAGAAATAAGTGGGGCAAACAATATGTGTACCAAGTGTATGAAAAACAATGAATGTAAACATTTAAAATGCATGAAATTCAGTTATTTCTTTAAACCCATAGCTTTTCCACATTTAATATTCATTTTAATTTGGTGTATTTATCAGCATTTAATTTTAATTTGCCACTTATAAATGTAGTAGTATGTTTTTTAGTACAGTGTTATCCTGTGTTCTAATGTCATAAATGTTTAATCCTAGCACTCAATTTACGAATAGTCATTCCAATATAAAAACACCTGCAGCCGTAACAGAAGCAATGTAAACAACTCTAAAAGAATTAGTGTAATGTTTTGTAGATAGTCCTATCGAAGTGTTCTAATATATATATATATATATATATATATATATATATATATATATATATATATATATATATATATATATATATACACACACACACACGTATATATGTATATATATATATATATATATATATATATATATATATATATATATATATATATATATATATATATATATATATATATATATATAATATATATCAAAAACCGCTGAACTAGTAAAAAAAATAAATACTATGTGTAAATAAAATAATTAAATGAATGACTTAACATGAACAGTGGTGAAGTAAGCTTTCATTCCTGTTTATTGTATCAGAACTTCATCAGAATAATTCTGACAAGGAACCAGAATGTATACAGTTGAAAACAGTCATGAATATTAATATGGAGTTTACACCAATAAAAAAAGAACCACTATAGAATGTCAGGAATGACCTAATGAATATGGAATGTGGTCTTTCAAAATGTTGAATGCTCGAAGTACAAATTACAAATCAACTGCTGAAACTCATCACAAAAAGATTAGAAATGGAGACAGTGTCACTTATGGCTGATACAAATCCTTATATCTAAAACCTTATATCAAACTGTTACTAATGTAGATAAGTCTGTTAGGAATAGGTAACATACTATTATATGACTTGCTATAATATTAAAAAATAAATTAAATTATTGCAACCATTTGAGAGTGCATTTCAAATTAATTGCCTCATTTAATCCAGGGAAGTACTTGGTTTTTAACCTCAAATGCCATTTAAGCTCTTGAACTTGCAACTTACAGTCTGCATCAACAAAGAATTCCAGGACCTGTTCTAGGACAAAAAACGTAAACATAGAAAAGTTAGGGCATGGGACAACAGAAAACTGATACTTAATCACTCCAAAGTCTCTCTTTTAAGCTAGAAGGCTTATATCAGTCTAAGGTTTTCATAGGATGTCCTTCAAGAATGCAACTGCAGTCCTTACATATGGGTTGTCCTGCCTCAAGCAGCCCTCGGTCGGCCGAATTCCAAAGTCTGGGTCCAGCGTCGGCTGATGTCGCCTCCTTCCCGACGTCAGAGCGGCTGGGGTATAAAAGCATCAGCCGGCGCCTTCTTCCTCAGTCTTTCTTGCTGCGCGGTGCCCGAAGCAGAAGCAGTTCGCAAGTGCCGGTCGGTCAGCTCCTGTGTTTTACGTATCCGAAGTCATCAAAAAGCTAAGTACCCCGTTGGGGATATTTTTCTTGCCTCAGCCGATGTCAGAAAAAACTGAAAAAGTTAATAACTGTTTGTCTTGTGGTAAACAAATACCTCATAAGGACTTCCATTCTTACTGCCTTCCCTGCCTTGGCCCAGACCACGACGTCTCGGCCTATGCTGCCTGTGCTTGCTTCAATAAGCGCACACTCAGGCGCCGGGCAGAGTTTGCTGAAGACTTTTTTGGCGATAAATACTCTTATACCATGCTGTCGGAACAACCGACGCCTCATATTTCCAAAAAACGAAAGGACCGGGACCGACTTTCTCGGCCCGCGACTTTCACCGACACCACGCCAAAAACTACCGCGAGTGCATCAGTCTCTTCTGAGGTGGTTGTTCCACCGCTCCGGACCGACGACACCGCTTTACCGATCACTCCGGTCCCGGAGCCTGCCCCGGTGCCGGTTGTTGATTTTCCTCCAGACACTGAAGCCCAAGATTTCCCTGAGACCATTCCGGTGGACAAGGTTACTCCAGCACGTGGGGCAGCTAGGCCACCTATGTCTATGTCTATCAAGGCCTACACACGTGCTAAGGCTGCTAGCCAGGCTAAGTCTCACCCTCCTAAAGCTTTGCCTCAGCCCACTACTAATAAACAAATCATGTCTTTAGCAGCAGATTTAATTTCTTTAATCAGAGGCTCACCAAGTATATACTGCTGCAGAGTCAAAGGTACAAAGCACAACGAAAAAGTTGAGGTAAAAAACACACACCTTTATCAAACACAAAGCTTTCAGGTACAAGACCCTTTCTCAATGATAGACATCTATCATTGAGAAAGGGTCTTGTACCTGAAAGCTTTGTGTTTGATAAAGGTGTGTGTTTTTTACCTCAACTTTTTCGTTGTGCTTTTTAATCAGAGGCTCCCAGGCCCATCCTGAAAGAGGATCTCAGCCTCCTTTTGACAAAAGGCCTAGGGTTGAGCATACTGACACCCTTTTTTCAGATGAAGCCTCTGGTGACTCTGATCACTCAGATACCCAGGAAGAGTCTTTCCAGGCCTACGAGGATTCAGATGCGGAGGATTCTATTCCGTCTGCCTCTTCTCCTGAGGATATTTCTTTTGGGGAAATTCTCCACTCCATGAGAGAGCACTTCCAGTGGCAAGGCCAGGAATTCTCCGACTCCAGGAAACTGCTTCGTACCTTCCTTAAGCTTCCCCAACACAGGCCTTTAGCTATCCCTCCAGTGTTAGATGTACTGGATGATGTGTACTCGGATTCGAGTGCTTCTCCTGATTCTCTCCCCCCTGCTCCTGTCAAGCCGGACAGATACTACAGGGTTCCTGAAACTCACAAACATTTCTTTAAGGCCCATGCTGTTGATCTAGAAACAATTTCCCAGGGGCCCAAAGGGGTGGCCACATCCAAGGCCAAAAATCCTTTGCCCTCAGACAGGGAAGCTAGGTCCCTGGAGAGGTGGGGTAAAAAAGTTTATACCTCAACCACACTTGCCATGAGGGCCCTCAATTGCCTTTTTCGTATGTTTCAGTATCAGGATTTCTTGATGGATGATTTGCAGAAAAAGTTAGCCTCTCCTGAGCCTTTAGATAGAAAGGCCTTGCAGGATTTGGTCCATAACACACAGCAGGTTAGCAATCATTTTCTTCAGTGTGGTTATGATGCATTGGAAGCTTCATGTAGGGCAACTATGACAGGGGCCGTCATACGTAGACATGCATGGTTGAAAGAACAGGCATTACCAGATCATGTTAAAGCAAAGCTTTTGGATGCACCTCTGGAAAAAACACAAGCTTTGTGGTGCTAATGCTCAGGATGTGTTGAAATCAATTGAGGAAAAGGCTAAATCAGTGCAAACAGTCAAGGATTTCCTCCAGGTTCATTCACCTAGGTTCAGCAGGAATTGGCCTTCTAAGAACTGGTCCTTTCCGGACACTGACAAGTTTCAAAGGGGAAAAAACAGGCGTGCCCGAGGAAGAGGGCAATATAGAGGCTCCTACAGGGGACGCCAATGGCAACCGACTAATCAGAGAGGTGGCGCAGGAACTACACCTGCTCCACAGGGGCAATCACAATGACTCGACTTTGACACCGCCGACCAAGGCTCAAAGAGAAGCTCCTTTAGGCGGAAAATTATCCTTATTTTTAAAAAATTGGCACATTTTAACAAAGGACAAATGGATTCTGGACATAATAGACCAAGGCTACAGGTTCCACTTCCATACTTTACCAAAAAGACAAGGCATGCCAAACCTGCCACAAAATCAATGGGCAGAGGCATTCGAACAAGTTTCAAAGCTGAGACAAATCAAAGCAATAGAAAAGGTTCCTCCTCAGGAACAAGGCCAGGGATTTTACTCGAAACTGTTCCTTGTTCCAAGAAAAGAAAAGCAATGGAGACCTATACTGGACTTGTCCGCTCTAAACACTTTTCTCATTGTACCAAAATTCAAAATGCTGATGCTACAGCAGCTCCTTCCCATGCTGGGCAAGGGGTCTTGGCTGGTTACTCTGAACCTCAAGGAGGCATACCTGCATGTCCCAATCAGACACAGTTGCAGAAGATACCTCAGATTTCTTGCAGGGTCAGAGCATTATCAATTCTCAGCATTGCCTTTTGGCTTGTCTACTGCGCCCAGAGTATTCATGAAATGCCTGGCATCAGTAATTGCACACTGCAGACTCCAGGGGATACAAATATACCCTTACCTGGACGACTGCCTTATACAAGCGGACAGCAAGCAAGCCTTGACAAAAAACTTGAATTATGTCATTCACTTACTACAGGCTTTGGGATACACAGTCAACTTACAAAAATCAAGACTACTGCCATCCCAACAAATGATTTTTCTAGGAGCCAAACTAGACACAGAATCACAAATGGCTTACCTCGCAGAGGAGAAGCAAGAACAATTACCACATTACTTCAAAAGCCTAGCAAAGCTCACCCAGATGACTGCAAGGAAAATCCTGCAGGCCCTGGGTTTCATGGCATCTTGCATTCTACTGATTCCACTGGCAAGACTACACATGAGAAAATTACAATGGTACCTAAAAAGTTTATGGTCTCAGCACAGCCACAACTTAGAAGCAATTATCCCACTCATCCCATGTCTACAAAGGGAATTTTTGTGGTGGGCCCAAGCAAGCCAGTTAAACAAAGGTATGCCTTTCAACAAACCTCAAACAAGCCAAACCATTACAACAGACGCCTCAGACCATGGATGGGGGGCGCACATGGAGGGCAGATGTATTCAAGGGCAATGGACTCCCCAGGAAGTCACATCAATCAAAAAGAGATGTTAGCAGTAATGCATGCAATTCAGGCCTTCGGAAAATATCTTCATCCAGGTCATCTACTAATAAAGACAGACAACACCACTGTTATGTGGTACATAAACAAGCAGGGAGGTACTCATTCTTACCCCCTTTGCAGACTAACAGTGACTCTTTGGGAAAAGTCCCTGAAACTGAACATACAGCTGCAATCCCAGTTTGTTCCGGGCAGGGACAATGTTCTGGCGGACAGTCTAAGCAGAAACATCCTGGATCCGCACAAATGGGTGTTGCATCCAGACATTTTTGCACATATAACCCTTGCATGGGGGAGGCCGGACATAGATCTCTTTGCCTCCCACCTCAATCATCATCTGAAAAAGTTCTGCTTGAGGTCACACCATCCACAAGCCTGGAGAATAGATGCTCTCTCATTCAGCTGGAACTCTCTAACAATCTATGCATTTCCACCTCTACCATTAATGACCAAGGTGTTACTGAAGATCAAAGCAGAGCAACCGAAAGGCATCTTAATAGTTCCAGATTGGCCAAGACAGCACTGGTATCCGTTACTAAGGAGCATAACTTGCACCAAGCCATGGCCCCTGCCTCATTGGCCTCCACTCTTGACTCGGCACAATTACAGGACGGTTCATCCCAACCTGCAAACTCTGCAGCTGACAGCTTGGAGGGTCCCATGATTTCTCCCCATTTCCCCCTCTCCAAGAAAGTTCAACAGATATTATTGGAAGCATGCAGACCTTCCACCGGAAAGGCTTATTCAGCCAAATGGAAGAGATTCAACATCTGGAATACCAACAAGGGACAGGATGCATCAGTAGTGAGCATCCCACAGATATTGGAATACTTGGCGGACATGCTGCATAATGGACTTTCCTATTCTTCCATAAAAATACACGCTTCAGCAATTTCAGCAAAATACAACACTGATCCACCTGTGTTTTCACATCCTTTGCTAAGACAATTTCTGAGAGGGATAAAGAATATCAAACCTCCCAGAAAACCACCAGTGCCTGCATGGGACCTCAATTTCGTGTTGGAAAAATTAACTCTCCCTCCTTTTGAACCAGCAGCATCTTCAGAGTTGCAGTTTCTTTCCTGGAAGAAAGAGCGTCTTTCTTTCCAGCAAGAAGAGTTTCAGAGATACAGGCCCTCATGGCAGTACCTCCATTCCTCATTTTTCATCAGGACAGAGTTTCTTTAAGAACCAATCCTTCTTTTATGCCAAAAGTGATATCCAGGGTGTCTCTAAATCAAGCAATTCACCTGCCTACTTTCTTCCCCAATCCTCAAAATAAAGGGGAAAAGCTGCTGCACACTTTGGACATTCACAGACAACTTCGCTACTACTTGGACAGAACAAAGGCCAACAGAAAGTCTGACCAACTATTTGTAGCATACGCTCCTGGAGTGCAAGGAAAGGCAATTTCCAAACAAACAATTTCAAAATGGATTGGACATTGCATTAGATTCTGTTATTCTTTCCATGGAAAGGGTGTGCCAGCCAATATCAGGCCACACTCCACCAGAGCTACAGCCACCTCCACAGCCTTCCTAAGAGGAGTGGCTACAAAGGACATTGTAGAAGCTGCTACATGGAGCTCCGTGCATACATTTTCCAAGCACTACAACCTGCCTTTATACTCCAGATCCCGAGCAGGCTTTGCTTCGGCAGTCCTGCAGGGCATTTTAGCTACACCATCCTTATCTTAGAGCCTACCACCCCCCAGCTTGGCTATGGTATTCAACCCATATGTAAGGACTGCAGTTGCATTCTTGAAGGACATAGTACAGTTTTGTACCTACCATAAATGTAGATGTCCAATAGATATGCAACTGCAGTCAGGTTTTCCCTCCCTCCTACCCCTCTGTGTATTGGGTCCACTTCCTTCCCTGCCTTTTATACTTAGCTGGGGATATCTTTTATGGTGTATCTGTTTATTACTATTGTGTTTGTCTGGAATTTTTATCCAATTCTAAATTTAGCCTTCCTTGGAGGGCACCTGGCATCTGGGGCAAGAAACACTGAGGAAGATGGCGCCGGCTGATGCTTTTTTATACCCCAGCCGCTCTGACATCGGGGAGGAGGCGACATCAGCCGACGCCGGACCCAGACTTTGGAATCCGGCCGACCGAGGGCTGCCTGAGGCAGGACAACCCATATGTAAGGACTGCAGTTGCATATCTATCGGACATTTACATTTATGGTAGGTACAAAACTGTACTTTCATAGGTTGGTACTAGGCTATCAGCACTAGGGCCTATACAAGCCTAGCCATAACAATTCCCTGGCTATTTCTTCCCACATTATTTACTTTCCCGGACCCCTGTCTAGCAGGGCAACTGACGTGATCCCTGGGGTGAATTTCCTTTCTCCCATCCAATCGTCAAGGTTACTCTTGAAGAGGTCCAAAGAGGCACTCTGCTTGACATGTATGGGCAATCTATTCCAGAGTATGGGGAGTCCCTGGGTCAGGAACCTATCCCTCCAGCATGTTTTGTTCATTGTGATGACAAGGTTTAGATCCCTGGAGCGTGTGGCGCTGAGGGATTGGAATTTCTTTAAGTGGAGCATGTCCAACAGCTCAGGGTTTGACATGGCCTTGTATGTTAAGCAGAGATCACCTCTGAGTAGAGGATATGCCACAGAGTATAGCTGGAGTTTTTTTAGACGGTCAGCATAGGGCATCTGCTTTAGGCCTGTGATTCTTTTAGTGAGGTATTTCTGCAGCATTTCCAGCTGTTGCAGATGTCTTGTGAGGTACATACCAAACAGGGCATTGTACTCTATAATGGGTTTAATGAGGGATGAGTACAGTGGGATAATGACCTCCTTTTTTCTGGTTGAAAAGCCCTTGGTGATGAGGTGTGCCACATAGAAGGATTTTCTGACTGTTGTGGAGATGTGGTTATCGAAGGTGATACCACTGTCCACCTGTGTCCCTAAGTCTCTCATCACACTTGCGGTGTTTAGTGTACTGCTCCCTATGTGGTAATTCATGGGTACATGATTTTTCCCAAAGGGGATAACTATACATTTCTTGGCATTAAGCTTGAGCCCATGGCTCTGGCACCAAGCATCTGTTTCTGTAAGGCCCTTTTGTAGAATATCCACATCATTTGGGGATTCAATAATGGCTCCAAGTTTGCAGAGTCCCTTAATGTTGGCCTGTACTTCAGAGATATAGATGCCAAACAAGAGCGGTCCCAGGACTGAACCCTGAGGTACTCCACTTGTCACTTGAATGGAGCTAGATTTGGAATCGGCTACTTTTACAGTCTGGGTTCTGTCAGTAAGCCAGTTGGCAACCCATCGAGTGATGTAGGGATTTATGCCCAGCTTAGTAAGTTTATCTATAATTCCAGAGTGGGGGGTGCTGTTCAATGCCATGGCGAGGTCCAGTTAAGTTGTGTGGAATGTTTTACCCTCATCCACAGCTCTGGAGACTGATTTGAAGAAGCCAGTCAGGTCCAGGAGACAAGATTGGCCCTTCATGGAGCCATACTGGATGGGGTCCAGTGTTTGATGGTTGCCATTGTCTTTGGTTATAAGTTCCATGATAATGCGTTGCATGCCCTTGCAGATCAGGCTAGTTAGACTGATGGGATGGTAGTTCCCGGGATCCAAGGTGTGGAGTGGGATAACTGTAGCTGTGCGCGACTCAGTGGGCAGATATATATATATATGGCAAACTTCACAACACCCATGCTGACGGACAATAGAGGTATACTGCTGAATTCTATACAAATTCACTTTATAAGCACTTGCACGAGTGCATGGATCATGCAATCTCTAACAGAACCAACATGCTATCCTCCAAAAAAGGAAAGCCAATCTGGTGGTCCCCTACCATAAACTAACTCTACAACAGAAGAAATAAATTGTTGCAAAAAAAGAGTAAAATCCCATGATTGGAGTAACTCCATGGTCAGCCTCAGTAAGAAGCTGAGATCCCTCATAAAATTCTCCATAGCTAGTTACGAAAACAAAATCACCACTGATTCTAAAGACAACCACAAAGCATTCTATAGCTATGCCAAGAATCTCAATGGCAACATTCAGATCTGCTCTGTGTTACAGCACAATGGCACTAAATATACAGAACCAACTGATATTGCCAACATCCTGACAGACATGTTCAGTGCTAACTTTACCCCTCTCTCACCCCCTAAAGGGCCCATCTCTATACCGGAGGAATGCGAAGTTCCTGTTATCATGTCTACACAGATAAGAAACACACTCTCCAAAGCCAAGAACACAGCATCCATGGGACCTGACAAAATTTTAGGCTGCATTCTATATGAACTACAGAACGAACTGGCACCCCACCTAAGTACCATGTTCAATCAAAGCCTCACCTCAGGCTTTGTGCCCACTGAATGGCGCACAGCAGTGGTTATCCCACTCCACAAAGGGGGAGCCAACATGGACCCCGGGAACTACCACCACATTAACTTGACAATCTTGTTCTGCAAGGCTATGGAATGCATCATCATGGAACTTTTAAACAATGACATTGGTAATCTCCAAACTCTGGACCCTACCCAGTTCGGGTTTGTAAAAGGCAGATCATGTCTTCTAAACCTGATAGACTTCTTTGAAGCGGTCACCAAGGCTGTAGATGAGGGTAAGGTGGTCCACACAGTCTATCTAGATGTCGCCAGGGCTTTCGACACCATCCCCCACTCTGGAATTATAGATAAACTCACTAAACTAGGTATAAATCCCTACGAAACAAGATGGGTTGCCAACTGGCTCACTGACAGAACCCACACTGTGAAAGTAGCAGACTCTAAATCCAACTTCAGACCAGTGACAAATGGATTACCAAAGTGTTCAGTCCTAGGTCCTCTCCTGTTTGGTATCTACTTCTCTGAAGTACAGGCTAACACAGAAGGTCTTTGGTTAACAAAGTTTGCAGATGACTGCAGGCTAGGAGCCTTAATCAAAACTCCTAACGATGTGGACATCCTACAAAAGGGCCTCACTGAGACAGATGCCTGGTGTCAAAGCCATGGCTTCAAATTCAATGTCAAAAAGTCCATTGTCATCCCTTTTGGTAAAAACTTTGTACCCATGAACTACCACATAGGCGGTAGTCTACTTAACACCAAAAGTATGATAAGAGACCTTGGAACACAGGTGTACAGTAGTTTCTCCTTTGATAATCACATCGCCACAGTAGTCAGGAAATCCTTCTATGTGGCACACCTCATCACAAAAGGTTTCTCATCCAGGAAAAAAGAGGTCATTGTTCCCCTCTACTCATCACTCATTAGTCCCATTATAGAGTACAACGCTCCTTTGGTATGTACCTCACAAGACATCTACAACAACTGGAAAGGCCGCAGAAATACCTCACAAAGAGGATTACCAGACTCAAACACATGCCCTACGCAGACCGTCTCAAAAAACTGTAGCTTTACTCTGTCGCATATCGCCTACTCAGAGGCCATCTCTGCCTAACATACAAAGCTATGACAAACCCAGACATGTTGGACATGCTCCACTTAAAGAAATTCCAATCCATTCGAGCTACACGCTCTAGGGACCTAAGCCTTGTCACCACAATAAACAGAGCATGCTGGAGGGATAGATTCCTGTCCCAGAGACTTTCCATACTCTGGAACAAACTACCTATCTATATCAAACAAAGCTCCTCATTAACACTCTTCAAGAAAATATCTTGATGATTGGATGAGAGATAGAAAATTGACCCCGGGGATCACTTCTGTGGCTCTGCTTGACAGGGGAACAGGAAAATCATTTTCTTGGGTGGCAAAAGCCAGGGTACCGTTTGGCTAGGCTTATATAGGCCCTAGGACCAATAGCCTATTCCCCACTCAGGAATCATCGAAAAACTCACTTAACTAAGCATCAACCCCCTATATAACTAGGTGGGTTGCCAACTGGCTCACAGATAGAACCCAGAGTGTGAAAGTAGCTGACTCCAAGTCAGACTGCAGACCAGTCACAAGTGGAGTCCCACAGGGTTCGTTCCTGGGTCTTCTCCTGTTTGGTATCTACTTCTCTGAAGTCCAGGCCAACATGAAGGTACTCTGGCTGACAAAGTTCGCAGATGATTGCAAGTTGGGAGTTATTATTAACTCCCCAAGTGATGTTGACATTAGGCCAATCATCGAGTACAATGTCCCATTGGGCATGTACCTCACTAGACACCTGCAACAACTGGAAAGGCTGCAAAAGTACTTCACAAAGATGATCTTAGACCTTAAACAGTTGTCCGATATGGACAGACTCAAAAACCTCCAACTATTCTCCGTCTCATATCATCTACTTAGAGGCGATCTCCGCTTGACTTACAAAGCCATGTCTGACCCAGCTCTTTTAGAAATGCTACATGTAAAGAAATCCTAATTCCTCCACACCACATAGGTTCATAGGGTCATAGGTTCATACTAGGCTATCTGCCCTAGGGCATTTATAAGCCTAGCCAGAGTGTGTTTGGCTTTCGCCACCCATTTTAAAATAATTTTGCTATGCCCTTTTTCGAAGTTAGTATCCTGTGTATCTGTCTAACAGTGACACAGAAGTGATACCCGGGGTAAACCTACGATCCCCCATCCACTCATCAAGATTCCTCTTGAAGAGAGTCAATGAGAGACTCTGCCTAACCTGGACTGGGATTTTATTCCAGAGTGAAGGGAGCCTCTGGGTTATGAATCTGTCCCTCCAGCATGTCCTATTTATTTCAGTGCTGAGGTTCAAGTCTCTCGAGTACGTAGCTCGATGGTGCACCTCAGAAAATCCAAATCCCATGTCCATTAATTCCGGGTTGGACATGGCTTTATACGTCAGGCACAGATCGCCTCTGAGCAGGCGGTATGCCACTGAGTAGAGCTGGAGTTTCTTTAACCAGGCAGCATATGGCATCTGTTTGAGCCCTTTGATCCTCTTGGTGAGGCACTCTTGGGGTCTTTCGAGTTGCTGCAGGTGTCTGGTAAGGTACATCCCAAAAGGGGCATTGTACTCAATTATGGGCCTGATGAGGGATGAGTAAAGCAGCATGATGACCTCCCCTGATCTAGATGTGAATCCCTTTATGATTAGGTGGGCTATATAAAATGTTTTTCTAAACACTTTGACCACGTGGTTGTCAAATGAGAGATTGCTATCAATTTGGGTCCCCAGGTCCCTAATTACTTTTTCCGTACTTAATGGATTACCACCTATGTGGTAATTTGTGGGCACTTTGTTTTTGCCAAAGGGGATGACTATACACTTTTTGGCGTTTAGCTTGAGGCCATGGCTCTGGCACCAGTTGTCTGTTTCTATGAGGCCCTTTTGGAGGATGCTTGTGTCGGCTAGAGAGTCTATTATAGCGCCCAGTTTGCAGTCATCTGCGAACTTGGTCAGCCACAATCCTTCCGTGTTGGCCTGTACCTCCGAGAAATATATACCGAACAGGAGAGGTCCCAGGACTGAGCCTTGTGGGACCCCACTTGTAACTGGTTTGGAGTCTGACATGGCTCCAGCACTTCTAACCATGTGGGTTCTGTCCTTGAGCCAGTTTGCCACCCATCTAGTGAAATAGGGGTTTATATTTAAGCTGGTGAGCTTATCTATAATGCCCGAGTGGGGTATTGTATCAAAGGCTTTTGCAAGGTCCAGGTAGGCTGTGTGGACCACCTTCCCCTCGTCAGCCTTGGTGACTGTTTCAAAGAAATCGACCAGGTTTAAGAGGCAGGATCTGCCCTTAACAAAGCCGAGCTGGGTAGGATCCAGTGTCTGTAGGTCCTTAATATCTTTTTTTATGAGGTCCATGATGATGGTCCAGGTTCATAGCTTTGAAGACCAAGCTAGTCAGGCTTATGGGGCGATAGTTTCCAGGATCTGTTGAGGCACCACCTTTGTGGAGAGGGACCACTGTTGCTATACGCCACTCTTTGGGTACATATCCTGTGGTAAGGCTGAGACTGAATAGTAGTTTTATGTTTGGGTTTAGCTCTTCTTGGAGTCCATGTAGGACGCAGCCCGGGACACCATCTGGTCCCATTGATGCTGTGTTTTTTGCTTTGGAGAGGGCGACTCTTATCGGAGCATCTGAGATGTCAGGGGGGCAGCACTCTGCTGGGATAGATATTTGCCCTTTTGGTGTTGAGGGGGGGGAGTTTGCGCTGAATCTGTCAGCTAGGATGTTGGCAATGTCTGTGAGTTTGGTGTATTTTTTTGTCATTTTGGACTAAATCTGAGCATATCTGGGAATTCCCACCCAGGTTCCTAACATAACTAAAGAAAGCCTTGTGATTATCCTTAGTGTCTTGTGCAATTTTTCTCTCGAAGCTGGCCTTAGACGATTTTATGAGTGCCCGTAGTTTTTTGCTAACACTGATCAGAGATGCCTTCCCTTTTTGGGATTTTGCTCTATCATGTAGTAGCTTCCTCATTCTGTTGTATAGTTTGTTTATGGCTGGGGTCCACCAGACAGGACGTCTGCCTTTGGAGGATTGGGTCTTGGTTTTATTTGGGATTGCATGATCCATGCATTCCTGAAGGTGTTCATAGAATGCGTTTATAAAGGATTCTGCGGTCTGGGCCGTATTTTCCACTGGCCCGGGGGCTTTGAAGGATTCCACCTCGGTTTTGAGGAGGGTGAAATTTGCTTTAGAGAAGTTTTTCACTGTGGTTTTCTGGGCAGGGGGTGGGGTCGGGATGTGAATATCCAGTGAGATTAGTTTATAGTCTGATCTTACCAGTGAGGGATACACTTCTGGTCTGGAGCATAGAGTCCCCATGTTGGTGATGATCAGGTCCAGTATGTTTTCCCCTCTTTTGGGAGTGGTAACAAGTTGTTCCATAGCATTTGAGTTTATAAATTCTAGGGATCTTTGAGCTAGGGTGTTGGAGCTAGAGTAATGCACCCAGTCTATGTTTGGGTAGTTGAAGTCGCCCAATATAATGGTGTTTGGAGAGACCTTCATATTTTCCCTGTTCTCAGGAAGGCCGAGTGGGGTTCCTGGGTTTGGGAGGGTGGTCTGTAGCAGGCTATAAACTTGAAGGCAGTTTTACCCACTGTTAGTTGCACATGGATAGTCTCTGATGCTTCGTGCTGTGCCACCAACCTGGATGTGTGGGTATCTTTGACGAATATTGATACTCCCCCTCCTTTTGTGGATAGGTCCAAGTTTTGGGGCCGAAAAGCATGGTATGAGGTATAACCTGGTAGTGCTGGGGTGCTCTCGCGATCCTTGAACCGGGTTTCTCTTACTGCACAGATATCGATGTTCTCCATGCTAAGGAGAGATTAGAGTGCATGCATTTTGAGGTTTAGACTTCTGGTGTTGAGTAGCATTACTCTTAGTTTCTTATCCCTTGTGATACCTATGGAGGTGGTTTTGTCTTTTGAGCCTTGCCTAAAAAAGGCACTATGGGGGTAGCAAGAGCTTTTGCCAATATCCGAAAGCCCAGGGTGACAGGTGCAAGCCATCCCTATCGAAGCATCGTGGCTTGTCAAGCATGTCATCCCGGGGTGACAGGCATTGGATCCCGTTTGAATGACACCAATACTTAAGCCAATTGTTGAAATTGATCATCTTGTCTTCATATTGTGGCATCATTCTTGGTGAGGGTAAAATGCTACTCAAGGTCGGGGTCTTACCGGCCTGGGCCGCATGCTTAGAGAGCTCCTCTATGTCTCTCTTCATGTAGTCCAGGGAGGTACGTCTCAGGTCATTCACACCAGCGTGGACAATGACCGAGTCATATTTGTACTTGCCTTGGAGTGACCTGAGTGCTTGTGTTATGCGGCAGATCCTAGCTCCCGACAGGCAGCTCACCGTGACCTTCTCCTTGTTCAGCCTGGTGAGCGGGACGTCAGTGTGCCTGACGATAGAGTCACCTATTACAAGTGTATCAGGTGTGTTGTTTAGCCTTAAGGGCTGTGACTGTCCGGCACACTGGCTTTGTGAGCTATGTGTTGCACGTGTTTTGTTTTGGGGTAGCGGCTGCTTGGGTGTCTGCTTTGGAGGTCTCTGCTGCTTAGGCAGAATTTTATTTAGAGCCTCCGAGTATGTTTTTGTGTGTTTATGTGTTTGGTTTGCTGTCGTGGTAGGTCTGTGTGAGACTGGAATTGTAGTGAGTGTGGTTTCCTTCTCCTCCTGACAGGTTTCGCCATTACTGAGTTGAGAGAGCTTAGCCTCCAGTTTGGCTATATGGTTGCATCTCTCACATGTGTTGGAATTTGTTGGGAGGAGGAGGAGAGGGTTGTCTGTGTACATGAGGCAGTTGTAACATTGCCTCAAGATTCCCAGATTCACCAGCTGGACCGGAGAGGAGACTGACAACTGACCTTTGGACATGCTAGAATAGTTTTGGGAATTCCTTTATAATTGAAAAAAAAGGGCCAATGGGGAACAAGGTGAGTTTGTTTGGGTGTAGTGCTTTTAATTTTTTAGTGCTGACTTATATAATTGCTTTAGTGAGCAAGTGCCAGGTAACTTAAATGCAATGTTACAGGTAACTTAAATGCAAAAATGACAAACAGTAACTTTCTTTCAAGTGAAACAAGGAAATAAGTACAGTAAGCAATGCAGATGTCGCTAGGGATCCACAGAAGTGCTGAAAAGCTGCATTTTAAGTGGAATTAGCATTTCAGGGAAATAACAAGCATACAAACAAAGCTAGATTCAGCAGGCCTGGATCTAGTCTATGCTACGGCAAACACGGTGTACCAATTTCAGTAAGAAAGTTCAGATATGCAGGCACTATAAGCCTTTAACCAGAAATTCCCAGCTCAGAAGGGCAGAGTCCAGCCTCTCCTCCCACAAGAGTGCAGACCACGAACCTTCTTAATGTAAAATAACTGGCCTGAAGCCCAAGTGCTTAAACCAGAACTAATACACTTTTAGAATAACAGACATTGAGCTCTCAATCAGCAGTTCCCAACTTAGAAGGATGTAAGCTACCTGTCCTGCCTCTACAGTGCAGGCCACAAAACTTCCTAATGTAAAACAACTGGTCTGAGCCCAAGTGCATAATCCAAAAGACTTAGAATGACAGCTACACTTTAGTCAAGTTACTACCAAGCAGCAATAAATACAATTGAATACTTTAAAGAATGCCTGGATTAGTGCTCAAGTTATACAAACAAAGCTAGATTCAGCAGGCCTGGATCTAGTCTATGCTACAGCAAACAAGGTGTACCAATTTCAGTAAGAAGCAGTTCAAATATGCAGGCACAATAAGCCTTTAACCAGAAATTCCCAGCTCAGAAGGGCAGAGTCCAGCCTGTCCTCCCACAAGAGTGCAGACCACGAACCTTGTTAATGTAAAATAACTGGCCTGAAGCCCAATTGCTTAAACCAGAACTAATACACTTTTAGAATAACAGACACTGAGCTCTCAATCAGCAGTTCCCAACTTAGAAGGATGTAAGCTACCTGTCCTGCTTCTACAGTGCAGGCCACAAAACTTCCTAACTTCCTAATGTAAAACAACTGGTCTGAGCCCAAGTGCATAATCCAAAAGACTTAGAATGACAGCTACACTTTAATCAAGTTACTACCAAGCAGTAATAAATACAATTGAATACTTTAAAGAATGCCTGGATTAGTGCTCAAGTTATACAAACAAAGCTAGATTCAGCAGGCATGGATCTAGTCTATGCTACAGCAAACAAGGTGTACCAATTTAGTAAGAAGCAGTTCAAATATGCAGGCACTATAAGCCTTTAACCAGAAATTCCCAGCTCAGAAGGGCAGAGTCCAGCCCCTCCTCCCACAAGAGTGCAGACCACAAACCCTCTTAATGTAAAATAACTGGCCTGAAGCCCAAGTGCTTAAACCAGAATTAATACACTTTTAGAATAACAGACACTGAGCCCTCAGTCAGCAGTTCCCATCTTAGAAGGATGTAATCTACCTGTCCTGCCACTACAGTGCAGAGCACAAACCTTCTTAATGTAAAACAACCGGTCTGAAGCCCAAGTGCTTAAACTAAAAGGCTTAGAGTGAGTTACACCAAGCAGTAATAAATACAATTTTTTTTGAGTGAGCAAATGAGATGGGCCCAGCAGGAGTATCCAAGTGCAAATTTACAAGAGAGGCGGGCAGTTTCAAAGCCGCCAAGATTAACACCAACACAAAAACAGGGAGGATGGGCGGGAATAGACTGAATAACAGAGTCGCAGCTTCCAGCTAGATATTCTCAATGCAACACAAACAAATTACTTTAAATCATGTATTATTTGATAAAAGTGCAGATATAAGTTACTTAGCTTCACTTGCTCCAGAGATCTCAACCTCATTACCACAATCAACAGAACATGCTGGAGGGACAGGTTCATAACCCAGAAACTGCCCATGCTATGAAACAGACTTCTCGTACATGTCAAACAGAGCACCTCACTGGCCCTCTTAAAGAAAAAAATTGATGAGTGGATGGGGAATAGAAAATGCACCCCTGGGATCACTCTAGTGGCTCTACTCGACAGAGGCACTGGGAACTAAGGTCAGGTGGCACGATGCAAGGGTAATCCTATGGGCTAGGCTTGTAAAGGCTCCAGGGCCATTAGCCTAGTACACACCAATGAACTTATGAACGTACAGCTAGCTTTCTCTTTTACATAGTCTGCCCCACAT
>NC_056732.1:613417471-613581628 GCF_019279795.1 Protopterus annectens | reverse complement strand
AATTCTCAATATAGGGGCAAATCTACCACTCCTTTCTTGAACCACACCTCTTAGTATATCCTCCAAGAATGGCCTTGGGTAACCTCTATCAACTAACATACTGAGTACATATTCACATTCCTTCAAAAATTCTTGGTCATCAGAAGTTATTCTACTAACCCTTACCAATTGCCCTTTTACCAAACTTTTCTTCTGAAAGAAAGGGTGGGCACTCTTGAAATGTAGGTAAGAGTTAGAAAATGTTTTCTTTCGATGTATACTTGAAGAAAATTAGAAGTTATGTACTTACCATAACGTTCCATCTGAGTAGGTGGATTAATGGCATCTGGGGTGGTTGGGAATTGGGGGTAGGGTAGGGGAGCAAAGAGGACCCGGAGGAAAGGGGAAAATCTTCTAAAAGGTTTCACCATCTGCCATGATTTCTAGGTAAGACAAAGTTTTGGCAGAGTTGTACCTGGTGATCAAATGACAGATTCTTTGTACACGTGAAAGGCTTTACATTAAAATAAGTCAATGAGGTCAGCAATAAGATAAGACTATCAAGAGAAACTACCGGTGAAAGGAACTGGTTCCATCAAAGTCCTAACCCAATAGCTGTTGACATGCACACAAACTAACTTGAGAGACACAAAAATGCAGAAAATATGAACCAGAACAGTAGAATACAGGGTCCAGAACCACATCACCCATGTCTTTACAAAAGCCCTAACTAAATCAGGGGTTAAAGCACAATTACACACCAAGCAAGAATAATCAAGGCTCCAATAGAGGAGCCACCAAAATACCCAAAATTAGGGAATGAACATTATGCCAAATGTGTTAAATGCAAGCAGCCTGCGGAGCACACAAAATTTGTGGGAAAATGGGTTATGAAGGATAATGTCACCTATAATTACAACAATTTAAGAAACTATATTTGCTGTTGTATTAACCTAGAAAATACTCCATACAAGTGTCAATAGCATCTTCTTTAAAGAACTGTCAGTGTGGGAAGAACATGCTCAAAGTCTTTAGATGTTTGAACAGGTAATATATTTTCTGTGATCTACTTATATTGTCGATGATGAAAAAGAAATTTGATGCAAGTAACTGACAGAGTTTGTGAAGGTTACATTGATGGCAAAAATTTAATTAATGGTGCTGGAAGCAGAAATGTGGAATAGTGAAACTCAGGAAGGACCAGCCATAGTAGCATTAGCAACATTCAGAAAATGATTTTAAAAAAGATCTAAAAGGCAAGCATATAAACAGAAATTTGAAAAATATGAAACCGTTATTGGCACATATTTGAATACCACATGACTTAAATGGGACTGTAAATGGAAAAAATGTAGTTGCACAAGGCTTCAAAACTGGTTACCCATTTTTAAAAAACACACTATGCCCTAGACACCTTTCCTCAGAGTGTTCCTCCAAGAGAATGATCCCTAAACTTCAAAGAAGCACGCCTTAGCATTTTTCCCTCTGTCATATTCATCTCTTGCCCTCCTTCTTCAGTGCACGCCATGCTGCGGGATGAATTAAATCTCACGATAGTTTCTTTAAGAATTTGTTTCCCTTTTTTCTTGTATAATTTGCCTATCAAACCTGAAAGCCTTTTGCCAAGGAAAAAAAATGGAGACGTTCTGTTATTTTCATCTACTAAGGGCATAAAGCTATTCAGACTCAAAAGTCACAACGCTATGACATTGTTCCGTCATATAACACTACATAATTTTCTTTCCCTGTGACTGTTGTTGTTGTTTGTCTTTCGGGTTTTCCCGGTTAGGGGTCGCCACAGCGGAACTCGGTCCGCTAATGATTGGCAATAGGTTTTTATGGTGCCGACTTGCCAGCTCGATGCCCAACCTTCAACGAAGGCACGCCCATTCACGCATGTCTTTTTGGAACGCCACTCGACCGCAGGGAGGACATGCAGACTCCACACAGAAGGCACTACCTGCACTCCAGCAGAGAATCGAACAGAAGAACCTCTTGCTGTGAGGCAACAACGGTACCGTTGCACCACCACGGATCCTTCCCTGTGACTGTAAACCTATTAAATATTTTGTAGTCCAAGAATGAATAAATGTAATAGCCACTAATGAGTAGAGATTTAAAAGCCAGTAAATGTGACAGTATGGCTCAGGTAGGGGAGATATTCTATTACTTAAAAAAAAAAAAAAAAAAAAGACTCTGTTGCCTCATTTATTTGTTTATCCATTTGGAACAACTTTTCACAGTTGTGTAACATCTATGAAACAAACATGTTATGAATCACTAAAATTTTTACTGAGGATTCCCAGACTTGACAATATTTCTCACTACTTCTACTGTAAGCGAACAAGAGTATGACCTGATAAGATAGACCAAGGCACTATAATCTCCCCCACAGTCCGTTATGGAAAAGTAGCAGCTTTCCAAGAAAAGATCACATCAGCATCTCTCTACTCCCACGGGGGGCACTAAGGGTTAAAACCAGTACTGCCCACATCGAGCTGTGGTAATCTCCTTATTTAGTCATTCAGTACTCCAAAGGTTGTACTGCTGGCACGCATGGATTGTGTAGAACTTCATGGCAAAATAAAAACTGTATATGTTTCAGTTTCTTCTTTAATTCAAGGAGTTTGTTTAAACTGAACAAAGAGTTCTGACACACTGTGGAAGTGGCAGTTATCTGCTAGCTCTAAAGAGAACAGTACCAATAAGTAAATTTCGACTTCACTACAATTACTGGAATTGGGGAGCACCATACTTCGAAATGATAACCATTATGTTGGAAGCCAACTTAAAAAATAAAAAAAGCCACTAACTGAACTTTTTATCATCTGGACCATAGTCAGGCTTTTATCCTTCTATACTACTAGTGATAGTTTATTGTCATCCCATTAGCTATCCCTTTATACTAATGGAGATAGTTAAGTATAGCATTACGAAGACAGACAAAACTGCATCACAGTATTATCACTCAGAAGATCATGGGCAGCCAGACTGAAAACAGTACTAATCCAGAATATTAACAAGTCATTGTTTTACACACCAAGAGAATGGGTAAAGACAGGAAATTTTTAAATCTGGGAAGAAACTGACACAGATGAAAACAGTGATATTATCCATAAAATGAGACATAATGTTGGTTAAATTAATTACGATGCAGTGTTGTTATAGATGTAGCCACTTGTCTTTCATTTGGCACTGTAACGGAAAGGATAACCCCTAGTTGGTTTTATTAAATTTTGAATGGACTGGCTAATATGTGGAGTAATGGATAATGGCATTGCTTTGATATACTGGTGAGGTAATATGACAGTGTTATGAAACGGATATACCTTGCTTGCTACTCAGAGAAAATTTAGGAGATGTACTCAGTCATTCTCTGTCTTACAAAATGTGATTGAAAACAGAAGACATAAAATAGAATGCACAAGTATTGGAATGAAAGTGATTTAAAAATACCCGGGAAGTAACATATCCATGACACTGGAGCAATTTTTTTCTCTTTATTATTCTTGCTTGGGTGCTAACAGCAGGTTTTTGCAGATGGTGAACAGAAGCACCTGTTAAAAAAGAGCATCATATGTAGAGTTTAGTAGAAGAAACACATATGTGAAATACCTAGCAGGAATGAGGCATTATAGAACAGATGGTTGAGATAAAATAAAGGACAATACTAAATTTGCTTCTAATAGGCATTTCCAGTTTGTTGAGACAGTCATGGGGTTAGGAGGTGACTGAAAAAACAAACATTCTATGACTACGTGCCCTCAAGAGAAGTTGGTAAGAAATAAACCAACAGTATCAATTCAAGAAGAACACTGCAAAAAGAGTGATGCTTTGTCATTTTTAAGTCAAGAGATTTATTAACTGTTGTTAGAAAATAACCATTTAAATACACTTTTCTAAGACTAAATATGTGAGTTCACATGTTTATTGTGGTATATCATATTTAATGAAATGATATTTTCTCAAAAAAGGTGTCTGGATTAACGAGTACCGTACTGAAGAAATGATCACTTTTTCCTTCTACTGATCAGTCTGCTAGTCGTGTTGTTTCACAGTACCCGGGCACTCCAACCATAACACAACTCTTTTTTTTCACTTGCACATTTTCCCCCCTTTTTAACTTGCAGTATGCTTTTTTTTTTCTTTCTCAGTAATTCTCCCCTGTGACAAAGCTACATGTGAGATTACACAAACAAGATTTAAAAGCAGTCCAGATTAAAGAAGCTGAAGCAGAATACAGCTGTATCATTATTGGTTATGCCACTGATGATAATGGCCAAGATGATTCAGCAAGCACACCACAAACACTGTTCATTCCCAAACAGTACAATATTACTAACCACAAAAATTACTTGTTAGCTCATGGAGTAGTATGAAAACTATACAACAGAACGGCCTCACTCGGCATGCAGAGTCTTGAGGGAATAACTACCATGACAACTAAATTACTTTTGAAATACAAAGCTGCCACAGTTTTGCAATGTCTGCTAGTTATGTGCCATCCAAGACACCTACAGCAAGAGGTAGATTTTGTGCACACACAAAGACGGCAGATAAGCACACTTGTGTGCACTCAGATATTAATGAACAACCACATGCTTATCAGCCTATGCTACCCTTACAATGTTAAAAATGATTGCTATGCAGCCACAAATGAAGACTCCTTAAAACTACAACTGCTCCCAATGCCAATCCCCTCACACAAAATCTCACTTACTAAGGTCATATTCCAAAAGACTTGCTCTCGGTATAATGCCTATCCATAAAGCAGCTTACACCACAGTAAGTCAATTATACCAACAGCAAGACTTTTGGAAATGGGCCCTATAAGGAGGTGCTTTCAACCTTTGACATCACACTAATGAAAAGAACTTTAAGCAGACACCTTAACCACTGGCTCAAAAATTACATGTAGCAAGCTATAAAAATTATTAATTTTTCTCACTGTTCCTCAAAGAACAAATGTGCAAAAATTGGACAAGCAGATCAAACAAATTTGTAAACTAATGGCAGTTAAGAATAAGAATACCCACCCAGATTACTTACAACAAAATCAGACTGCAAAACCTGCATATCCTATGCAGTCTGGGTCAACCTTCTTAAGCCAATTTCCAAGCCATCCCTTTGAGTTATGTTCCACCACGCAATCTATTTTATGCCACCAGAAACATTTCACTGTGTGTAGGGGGGGTGTTAGATGGATTGGGTTGTATGCTCTTTCTAGTCTTTGCATGGCCCCAAAAAACACAACCCCTTTTAGTGAAATGCCACCAATTCCTGTTCTCGTGCTGCTGAGATATTTGAATACTGTTGTCATGTCAGCTGAAACACCCCACATATCAGCAATCCGGTAAGTATCACAAAAAAAAATAAGTCCTATTAGATAAAAATATCACCCCTTCCTATTCTCTTCACGCTGCTAGGATGTTTGTACACTGCTGTCGTGACAGTCATCTTATCACTTTACCTTACCCTCTCAAAGAAAAATAAACTAAATAAAATAGTTTATCACACCACAGTTCTGTTGCCTATCTCTGAACTAGCATCCAAACTGTAACGGTTTTCACAATTCCTAGAAAATGATCTTTCAACTATCCTGCAGAATCAGTACTATGCAACAAAGCACTCCTTGTCCAGTATTATGGCCATATTTTTTCTGTAACAGTACACACAATTTTTAGAAAGGGACTTTCAAATACCCTGCAAATAACAGTCTTGGACAGTGTAATGATGCATTTCTTGTGCAGCACTAAGACCACATTTTGCCCATCCAGAACACAAGCTAGACACCCACATTCCTTACAAGCACTATCCACTCAGTGACGTTTTACATAAAATGATATTCTTATCAATCGTCAGTCAACGGTTATTGTATATGGGCCCCTGTAACACTGGTTAACTAAGGTAGTTTGATTTGTGCCATACCCACCGCATAAAGCAAGGCTATTTTACATCATACCTGCTAACACAATGTTTAAAAATAGACAAAACTACATATATGGTCAATACTTGCTGTAGCAAGAAAGATTGTAACAAAATCTGGAAAAATAACCATCCTCTTTCTTTTGACCAAGAATTTGTTTAGCCAAAATGTTATAAATGTCAAGCATAAAGCTTAAGACAAAAAAACTCGATGCATAAATTAATTGCTTAGGAAAAGTTGCATTCTTTACTGCGAAAATTGTAATTTCCTGTACATATACATATAGAAACGGATTGACCTTGTACACAGTTCCTTTTCGTTATTACTGTAAATAGAATGTTTTGTACTGTTCTCATTAAAATAAAAAAAAAATGAGAATAGACATAATTCATAATATATGTACTGTATCATTAGCAAATAGCAGTATGCAAAGACAAATCAGAAATGAATTCTGATACTGTAATGCTGCTGACAGATGGTGCTACTAGTCCAAACGTTGACTGTCTGCATGATAAAAGTTCTTGTATATCAGCATTTAATTTCTAAAAAAAAATAAATAAACTGAACTGTAAAACCTCCACTAAACGGTTTAGAGTAATGCTTTATATAGGCAATTACACGTGGGAGTAATACGCTTTTCATTTTTAATTATTCAGACTACTTGCGAGCACAAAAAAATTAACACAGGTATAGTCAGGCGAAATTAAACCAAAAACACATAGTCTTCTGCAATCTAGTAAAAGCTTTGTATGCTGTAAAAAGAAAATAAGAATAAGTGGTACCCGATATATTTTTTTTCAAACAGAATTTAAAACGTTGTCCAAAATACCAAGAGAACGATCTACAGTTGCAAAAAATCTAAGAAATGGAAGGTAACTATAACACGCCCACAAGCACGTTTCCTTTCTATTTCCTCCATAATATAATATTAAGAGCATAAAGATCAAGCCTCCTTCCAAGTTTGCAAACTACAGAAAGACAATCGGAAATATGGTCACAAACAAAACCACAAACTTTCGTTAAAACAGTGAAAGTCAAGCAAAAAACATAACTGCTGCTGTAGATGAATAGAGAGAGAAATGAAACACTGAAACGCCTTCCACTGAGCTACACATTTGTATTGATATTTTGGCCAGATCATTACGTGGTGGAGCCGCTCCGCCCCCACACTTATAAACTCCTCTCCTCTTTGGACTGTAATCTCACAGATGTGCCGCTAAACCAATCATAACTTTTGAGAACGAACTAACAGCTTGAAATGAAATAAGATCCAGCCCCGCGATTCACCTAACCCCAAACCACAACCAAACTTAGAGATTCTAACACACCCACTGTCCCGCCTGCAGAACTGTTTACTAACAGGCCTAAGGTGATAGTAAGGGTGAGTGCCATACAACTCCAGCACACTTGGAATTTTTACTACCAACAATGTTGTGTTATATGATCTTCAAGTCCTACCAAATAATCACAAAAGTTACTTCACTCAGTCATGTAAGTCAACACAGTCACATGCCGACTTGTCAAAACATGTCTTGCAAAGACGTACAACTAAGGAACCTAGAGTAGCTAACTCCTGATAGAAAAGCAAAAACTAATGTGAAGAAATTGTCAGCATTAACAAGATCCACCATGCTGCAACCCCAAATTAATAGTAATAAATCAAGATGCCAGGTGCGCACATCACATATTGTGCTGTCCTAGTGCACTTACCCCGGAGGGAAGACTTGTCCCGGTTGTCCGCATAACTCCTGAACAACTCCAACTCGGTCAGACTTGACTTTCCTTTCCACTGGTCTCTGTGACCTATGATTCTGGCCAGCTCCTCTTTCAGCCACCGGGACACACAGTGCCAATACCGAACCCATCCTCACCGCTGTCCCCGGCGTTACTTTCCATTCCACCAAGCGAAGGGGCCTGGGGCCAGGGCAGCGAATGTCGATCATGGTGACGTAGCTTCTAGTTGGTGGCATTGGACGTGCAATGGCTGGAGCCCCAGTGCTAAGACCAGAAGCACCTCCACCTGAATCTACCGCGGGATTCTCTTCCATGGGATGCTGGATAGTAGAGGGTAATATAGAAGTCGTCCTATACAGAGAGGGAGCTATCCGGAACTTGGAGCTGCTGCACGATGTGACCCCGCCCGCTGCAAATAGAAAAGAATCTGCACATCAGAAGTGCACCCGTGGAGAGAAAGGTGTTCAACACTTCAATACAGATAATACTCCAAACTACAAATTGGCATTAGTACGCAACAAAATAGATAGGGATCAGAGGTTTGCTCTTCCCGCCTGTCAACAGGAAGTGAAGCGCCAGCAGCTTCCGGGATACAGAGTGAGCGCGTCTGTCATTTCCTACCCGGTACTCTCTAGCTGTGGTACATTTTTGCTCCCGCAATATTTTTCTTTTGAGCAAAGTGAAAGATGTTAATAGAATGTAGAGCCTTTTTACTTGATGTTGGCTGAGCAGGTGTTATTTATTCCATCAGTTATTTCTAGTTTTTCAGGTATACAGATGTTTGGAGTTGTAATGGCGCATTCATAGCAACCTTAATTGTAACTATCTTTAGAAACATTTTTCAGGGTAATGAAAGGGATAGTAAGGTGGAAATCGGACTGGTGCCTTTCGATCAGTGAGAGATTTAACCTTGCTATGAAGACGCTGTCTTTGACGAATCGTTTTTCTTTAAAAGGCTCACGAACCTGATCAAAACTTACTAATGGGCATCTCGTATCTGTCTTGAGGATTGAATACAAAGCCTAACGGCAATTACCAGTATGAGAATGGTATAGTCAAACATAGTACTTCATTTAGGGTTTCTATCAGTAATTGTATGTCTGCTAGCTTAAGAACTCCCAGGATTTGTCTGTAGAACTGTTACCAGTTTTAGAAAAATGTCAAAATGATTTCCCGACAATCAGGATATTTATCAAGAAATCCGGTTCGGTGAGTGATTCTCTTTTTATTTTGCGTTATCCTAACGTCAGTACATTCCTGACGTGTATTTCCAAAGCTGTGTATTAATTCCCTTGATTTCTAGTTGCATTTACGACTTAAGATAGTTTTTTTTTGTTTTAATTTGCATCCTTGTGAAGTATGACTATTAGTAGGCAGTTAGACTGATCAAAAGAATGCCTTTCATTTTTGTTCTTAGTGGATTAAGTATCCTCTCTTCATAAAAGTAAACTAAAGCTTCTGGCTTCCAGTTGCATTTTCCCCCTCAACACATGCCTTAAAAACTGGATTCAGAAATCTTGTGGAGTACGCACTGCAAGAAATAGCGTCTAAATCCTGTGCGGTTTTCGTCGGTATAATGTTTTAGACCACCCATTCTTATCTGGTGTAACATTTCAACAAATGTATTAGTTACCAATAACAATATCAGGATTGCTGTTTTAACCTATACTGAATGTTGTCTCATCTGTTGCAGATAGCACACTTTTTTAAATAAAAAAATTGCTAATATAGTTATTAATTTAGAAAGAAGCAGTGCATGTTTACTATTGAAATTAGTGGTAAAGAAAGTGGCTTGTTGGTCTGGGGGTATTATTCTGGAGGCACTTGGTTCAAATCAATCTTTCTAAAAACAAAGAACAACCTCAACAAACTTTCAATCTCCTGTAATAATATTGCTAGATTTGCCACTAGCTCTCCTTTTAGAACTCATCACTGTCTTAATCTAAAGCAACTAGGATGGCTAGAGTTTCTAAACCAGCTTCAATTTCACCAGCTTGCCATAGCCCATACCACCCTGTATCAACCCACCAACACTCCAATACTCTCTAGCCTCATTACCCCATACAACAATCTTAAAAAATTACACTCCTCAAATAAACCTCTTATCAACAACAGCAGATACAACAACTTGGCAGGAGACACTCTGTTCTCTAATACTGTTGGAAAGCACTGGAATCTTCTACCCACTGAACTCGTATCTCTGTCTTCATTGACACTTAACAGAATCTAAAACTATTTCTCAGTGCACATTGGTTATGCCCCTGTACTAACCCTGACTAACTTTCTCTCTATACACTAATCTGAATACTCCTTATCCTTAAAGAACCAAAGACCATGTTATTGCAGTTTTAAAAATATCCAACAAGTCCAGAAAGAACAGTCAGCAGAAGCAATAATACGTCCTTTATTAGACTACAGCTCACCAACAAACAGAACCAGAGTGTAACTCAGAAAAGAATTAAGCGCTTTCATCCACCATCATGTGGACTTCTTCAGACTCAATTAAACAATTATAAACACACTATTTAAATCCATTTTGGCGTCAATTCAGATTGATTTCTTAGGTTTGGTACTGCTACATTCGGCCAACAGATTTTTGCAACAAATTCGTTAAGGAGGTAGATGCTGGTTTGGAACGCGAGTCCAGTGGTTGCGGGGAAGTACTTTGGGACTTTTAAGTAGAAACCTGGTTGACACTGTAACCTCCCCCCCCCCCCCCCGAATGTGTGCCAGCGTTACATTCCAGACTGTGCAGTAAATGTTCACAGGAACTGCAAGAATCTGTTGGCCGAATGTAGTCTCCTATATAATGTAGTCTTTCATTTAAGTGAATGAATAAAAACTTCAGCAGCTTGTTCCTCACAGCATACACACGTCCACACCGACACCAGCGTATATTCAAACACTTGTTTAATACAGATAAAAAATACGGTTGAGCGCTTTCATCTAAGTTAATTAGACTTCATCAGAACAGTTCTATTACAATTCTACACAGCTTAAATACTTTTTTAAAAACCAATGAAGTTACACGTCATAACAACAATTACATGTTTAAAGTGCCAGTGTGCATACTCTTATAAAACCATCCTTATTGTTTCTTATATCAATAATATATTAAAATCACTTCAAAAATTAAACTAGTTTAAAATTTATAAGTAAGTGTTAATGAAACTTCTATCTGGTATGTGTAATGAAACTATAATAAACCTTTATATTCCCTTTTAATACCAGTTTCACTTCCTTAGTTTACTAAATTCTCCAAAATGGGCTTTATGGATATATGATCATTGAGTCCCGGGTGAGTGGAGGCATTTAGTTTGATTTGCCACTTGGCCTCAAGCTCACCTAATTTCTTTTTAATACATCCACCCCTCGGGATAACTTTGGCTATTTCCAATATTCCAAAGTAAAACTCTACAACCATTGCCCTGGGCAATATGTCTCCATAATGCATTCTTAGTATCTTGCCTTTTTATATTATAATAATGGTCGTATATCCTTTGTCGAAGACACCTATCAGTCTTCCCAATATAATAACAGGAACACTTTGTACAATGGGCCAGGTAGACTATATGTTTTGTCCTACAATTACCTTTTTTAAAGATAATTTTTGTGTGATTTGTGTCTTCCAACATAATACTATGCTCCTTTATAATATATCTACATTGGTTGCAGGTGCCACAACTAATTGTTCCCCTGTAATCCCTAATTCTCTATCATTTCCTTTTCTCTTTTCTATCTCATTCTTCATATTAAACCCATTCCTAGACACGAACCTAGGTACTTTTCCAACTATATCAACAATTTTTCTATTTGTCTTAAATAAATTCCAATTATTCGAAATAATTTTCTTTACCTCTCCACTCCATGGGGTGTATTGTACTATACATGCTCTATTATAATCAATACTTTCTTCTTCGTTCGCTTTTTTTCCATTGTTCTGTTCCCTAAGGGGACCTTTACCTAACAGTGGTATGTATTTTTTACCCCATTCTTTCCTTACATATTCTGTTACGTCCACTACTAACCATCTGGGGTATCCTCTTTGAAGGAACATTTCAGCTATATTACTCAATTCCAGTACAAAATCAGCATAATCGGAAGTCATCCTGGCTGCTCTAATACATTGACCTCTAATTATACTTCTTTTCTGACTGAAGGGATGACAACTTGAAAAATCTAAGTAACTATTACTAAATGTTTCCTTCCTATGTATATTCGTTTTTATCTTGTAGTTTTCTATTTCAATCAGAGTGTCCAAGTACGCTATTTTATTTGTGTCACCATTAAAAGTAAATTTAAGCCAACTACATCTTGAATTTAAATAGTCTTTGAATTTATCTAGTTCCATAGGGGTACCCTTCCAAATCAGAAACACGTCATCCAAAAACCGAAAGTAACATGACATATTACTATACCATTTAGTTTTTATTATAAATTCTTCCTCCCAGTCATATAAATAGAGGTTTGCATATATAGGGGTGCATGCTGCCCCCTTTGCTGTGCCTCTACATTGTATGTAAAACTCTCCTTCAAATAATATAAAATTATATTTTAAAACTATTTCCTTCAATGCCCATGCAAATGGTACTAACGCTGGCTGCAATAAATTTAATTTTAACAATTTTGTAGCTAATAACTATGATTTTGATCAAAGATGTACAAATAACAAAAACGATGATAAAAGGGACAATAATGAGTTGCAAAATGACAGTAAATCACTGAAGGATTTAATTTGTGTTTGGAAAAAAACTGAAAGCATGTAAAAGTCTGCAAGTTGAGAATGGCTACTTGAAAAAATGTTTGGATACTAACATTGTGCCTATGGGGTTAAGATTTTTTAAATACCCTATGGGGATAGAACTAGATGATGAAACAACCATGCAATGTATGAAATTATTTGATGAATTTGGGTTTTCGTTTATGCGGTTTATCATAAGCTGTAATGATAAGAAAATATGTGTTTTAATGAATGAATTAGAGGAGTTAAATGAAAATATAGTCAACGATTTAATGTATGATGAATTTGAATACAGTATGGACACACAGTACATATGGGTACAGAATCAAGTAGATAAAATATTTGATAGAAAATGTAAGAAATTTAATAGGGATTTGGAACAATATGCAAAGGGTACAGTATATAGATGGGAAACCAGTGGAAATGGAAAAAAATGGATAAATCAAGATGGAAAGAAAGGGAATCGGAATACCAATACCTATAGACAGAAGTATAATAGGCCGAATCTAAGTAATAATGATGTTTTTTTAGAGAAAGAGTGCGAATGGGAGGAAATAAAGAAGAAGCAAAAACAAACACACTACCATCAAAGGGAAAATGTGGAAGGGTATATGCATCAACACTACCAAGGGTGGACGAAGAAGAGATAGTGAAACTTAATACGATTACTAGTGGCTATAAACAATTTCATATTCATAATTACACTGATTTGCAATTAAATAAAGAACATTTCACCCTATTTAGCAAAGGGATGAAATTTGTACCAGTAAGGAAATTTAATGTGGAGGATGCAATTATTGATGTAAAAAAATACATTAGAAAGTTAAATTTAGCAGTTTTATACAACAACGATAAAAATAGCAACAACAATAATGAAATAAGAGGAGAATTTAAGAAAAAAAGTGTATATACCCCCTTACTGAATGGTACACTAGCAATGTTTGAAAAGATAGTAGTGGATGATCTTTATGCCTTTAAGAAAAGTGAACAATAATAAAATTAACTATAATATTAACAAAAAGGAAGCGGATACTTTGAAAGAATTGCAAAACAATAAAATTATTAGAATAATGAAGCCCGATAAGGGGGGTGGGGTAGTTATATTTCATCAAGAGGATTACAAAAATAAGATCAATGACATTCTACTTAATTCTGGTAACTACCGTCCATCATCTAAGAATGAAGTTAATATAGGGTACAATAAAATCAATTTGTACCTAGAAGATTTATTAATTGAAGAAAGGATTAGTACGGATTTATATAATTTTTTGAAAATAGAGAAACCCATTATTAGCACGATAATTGGCATACCCAAGATTCATAAAAACTTATTAGATCCACCCTTTCGTCCTATAATATCGGGTAATAGGTCCAAAACCTTTAATTTTGGAAAGGTGGTGGATGCTTGGTTAAAACCCATATATAAGTCTATAGAACATATCATTATTGATTCATGGGATTTTTTAGGTAGACTTAAAAATGAAATGATAACACCCGGATGTACACCGGTTACCATAGATGTGGTAGATTTATTTTCCAGCATACCCCATGATGATGGACTATCAAGATTAGAAACACAGATGCAAAAGGCCAGTCATTTAACTAATGACAAGAGAATGTTAATCCTGGAATTTATGGAAATAGTTTTAAAATATAATTTTATATTATTTGAAGGAGAGTTTTACATACAATGTAGAGGCACCGCAATGGGGGCGGCATGCGCCCCTATATATGCAAACCTCTATTTATATGACTGGGAGGAAGAATTTATAATAAAAACTAAATGGTATAGTAATATGTCATGTTACTTTCGGTTTTTGGATGACGTGTTTCTGATTTGGAAGGGTACCCCTATGGAACTAGATAAATTCAAAGACTATTTAAATTCAAGATGTAGTTGGCTTAAATTTACTTTTAATGGTGACACAAATAAAATAGCGTACTTGGACACTCTGATTGAAATAGTATACATAGGAAGGAAACATTTAGTAATAGTTACTTAGATTTTTCAAGTTGTCATCCCTTCAGTCAGAAAAGAAGTATAATTAGAGGTCAATGTATTAGAGCAGCCAGGATGACTTCCGATTATGCTGATTTGGTACTGGAGTTGAGTAATATAGCTGAAATGTTCCTTCAAAGAGGATACCCCAGATGGTTAGTAGTGGATGTAACAGAATATGTAAGGAAAGAATGGGGTAAAAAATACATACCACTATTAGGTAAAGGTCCCCTTAGGGAACAGAACAATGGAAAAAAAGCGAACGAAGAAGAAAGTATTGATTATAATAGAGCATGTATAGTACAATATACCGCATGGAGTGGAGAGGTAAAGAAAATTATTTCAAATAATTGGAATTTATTTAAGACAGATAGAAAAAATGTTGATATAGTTGGAAAAGTACCTAGGTTCGTGTCTAGGAATGGGTTTAATATGAAGAATGAGATAGAAAAGAGAAAAGGAAATGATAGAGAATTAGGGATTACAGGGGGAACAATTAGTTGTGGCACCTGCAACCAATGTAGATATATTATAAAGGAGCATAGTATTATGTTGGAAGACACAAATCACACAAAAATTATCTTTAAAAAAGGTAATTGTAGGACAAAACATATAGTCTACCTGGCCCATTGTACAAAGTGTTCCTGTTATTATATTGGGAAGACTGATAGGTGTCTTCGACAAAGGATATACGACCATTATTATAATATAAAAAGGCAAGATACTAAGAATGCATTATGGAGACATATTGCCCAGGACAATGGTTGTAATGAGTTTTACTTTGGAATATTGGAAATAGCCAAAGTTAACCCGAGGGGTGGATGTATTAAAAAGAAATTAGGTGAGCTTGAGGCCAGGTGGCAAATCAAACTAAATGCCTCCACTCACCCGGGACTCAATGATCATATATCCATAAAGCCCATTTTGGAGAATTTAGTAAATTAAGGAAGTGACACTGGTATTAAAAGGGAATATAAAGGTTTTTTATAGTTTCATTACATATACCAGATAGAAGTTTCATTAACACTTACTTATAAATTTTAAACTAGTTTAATTTTTGAAGTGATTTTAATATATTATTGATATAAGAAACAATAAGGATGGTTTTATAAGAGTATGCACACTGGCACTTTAAACATGTAATTGTTGTTATGACGTGTAACTTCATTGGTTTTTAAAAAAGTATTTAAGCTGTGTAGAATTGTAATAGAACTGTTCTGATGAAGTCTAATTAACTTAGATGAAAGCGCTCAACCGTATTTTTTATCTGTTTTAAACAAGTGTTTGAATATACGCTGGTGTCGGTGTGGACGTGTGTATGCTGTGAGGAACAAGCTGCTGAAGTTTTTATTAATTGTCGACTAGTTCCTTATCTTTTGTGCGTGTTTATTTAAGTGAATGACACTACTTTCTCTTCCAAAGCCCTACCCTTTATCATCCTACCCATTCTCCCAAACCTCTACGTCTCTCAGGGTTAAGTCTCTCAGAAGTTCCTGTGTATGAGCCTAGCTTCTTTAGTTATTGGTAGCCATTAGGTACAGCATATTGGTGGCTTACAAGCTAAAGGAAATTCCTGTTTAATTTCCCCATGCAATAGTTTTTTTGTGTAATACATTCCTTTTGCCCAATCTTCCAAAGCTCCACCCAAACCTACCACTAGAGGAACATCTTAGGGTCACCATATTCAAAAAGTTGCCACATGTGCTGATTAATTGTATTTACAGTAATTTACATTTTCTGAAGTGTAAGTAGTCTTATTTGTAGCGTGTCTCAATTCTCCCTGATTTGCCTCCTCATTTTGCTATGTCCTTCATAAGTGATGAGTTAAAGTCATTGTTTAACTCCAGACAATACAGCTACAGCCTTCTCATTAATTAGAAAGAGTATTGTAACACATCTTATTTATTTTACATTTGTTGACCGGGATTGTCCGACTGAGCTGAAGAGCCCTTTTTCAGCAGAGGGCCGAGGAGAAAAGCTCCAACATATTCTACAATTTTCATTATAAATTGGCATTAAACAGCAATGTTACAGGATTATTATTAGAAGGCATTAAGTAGCAGTACAATGTTATAGTGTCAATAATCAGGAGTATAGCATAACTATTTCAAGATGTATGAAAAGAAATACATGTTTTATTGTCATCAGTTTGATTTCACACTGAACTTATCGAAGGAAGGACACTGAGGAAACTCGGAGCTATAATATATAACATTAAGTATCCTGTTTTTTGTTTATTTTGTTCTTTATTATTTGTAGCACTTTGTGTACTGTGTATTTTTCTAGCTAGTTTCACTGTGTGTGAGGTATTAACTGGAAATTGTCCACTTTTATTAAGCATCTGTTGGGTTGTTTGTTTCTGATAACTTGTTGCAGTTAAACTCTCTTTTCTAGAGGCTCCTTTAGCTTTTTAAAACTTTCATTTAAAGGCTCACTTCTGCTTTTCATCTGTGAGAAACATTTCTGCAGTTTGTTTGCCTCCCTCCCTGTTGGTATAGTGTTTTTGTAGTTGGCGGCTTTGCAGTTGCCCGCCCCTAGTGTAAATTTGATCTGGGACACTTCTCCCAGTCTAGTGTCATTACCTCATTTTACCCAGTACAGGGAGAACATTTGAGAAGGCCAATCAGCTTAGTTTCTGCTACTCCTTTCTCTCTGTCCACTTAATTTTTTTTATCTGCTTTTACTGTATTTGTGTTTCTTCCTACTTTATTTTGCTTTTGCGTCATCTTAAAAGTACTCAGTTGTATTTATTACTGCTTGGTGTAACTCATTCTAAGCCTTTTAGTTTAAGCACTTGGGCTTCAGACCAGTTGTTTTACATTAAGGTTTGTGGTCTGCACTGTAGTGGTAGAACAGGTAGCTTACATCCTTCTAAGTTGGGAACTGCTGATTGAGGGCTCAGTGTCTGTTATTCTAAAAGTGTATTAATTCTGGTTTAAGCACTTGGGCTTCAGGCCAGTTATTTTACATTAAGAGGGTTCATGGTCTACACTCTTGTGGGAGGAGAGGCTGGACTCTGCCCTTCTGAGCTGGGAATTTCTGGTTAAAGGCTTATAGTGCCTGCATATTTGAACTGCTTCTTACTGAAACTGGTACACCTTGTTTGCTGTAGCATATACTAGATCCAGGCCTGCTGAATCTAGCTTTGTTTGTATGCTTGTTGTTTGTTTGCTTATTTCCCTGAAACGCTAATTCCACCTAAAATGCGGCTTTTCAGCACTTCTGTGGATCCCTAGTGATATCTGCATTGCTTACTGTACTTATTTCCTTGTTTCACTTGAAAGAAAGTTACTTTTTGTCGTTTTTGCATTTAAGTTACCTGGCACTTGCTCACTAAGTCAGCACTAAAAATTAAAAGCACTACACCCTCACAAACTCCCCTTGAGTACCTTGTTCCCCATTGGCCCTTTTTTCAATTATAAAGGAATTCCCAATACTATTCTAGCATGTCCAAAGGTCAGTTGTCAATCTCCTCTCCGGTCCAGCTGGTGAATCTGGGAATCTTGAGGCAATGTTACAACTGCCTCATGTACACAGACAACCTTCTCCTCCTCCCAACAAATTCCAACACATGTGAGAGATGCAACCATATAGCCAAACTGGAGGCTAAGCTCTCTCAACTCAGTACTGGCGTAACCAGTCAGGAGGAGAAGGAAACCACACTCACTACAATTCCAATCTCACATAGACCTAGCACGACAGCAAACCAAATACATAAACACACAAAAACATACTCGGAGGCTCTAAATAAAAATCTGCCTAAGCAGCAGAGACCTCCAAAGCAGACACCCAAGCATCCGCTACCCCAAAACAAAATAGTTGCAACACATAGCTCACAAAGCCAGTGTGCCGAACAGTCACAGCCCTTAAGGCTAAACAACACACCTGATACACTTGTAATAGGTGACTCTATCGTTAGGCACACTGATGTCCCGCTCACCAGGCTGAACAAGGACAAGGTCTTGGTGAGCTTCCTGTCAGGCGCTAGGATCCGCCACATAACACACGCACTCAGGTCACTCCAAGGCAAGTACAAATATGACTCATTGTCCATGCTGGTGGGAATGACCTGAGACGTACCTCCCTGGACTACATGAAGAGACATAGAGGAGCTCTCTGAGCATGTAGCCCAGGCCGGTATGACCCTGACCTTGAGTAGCATCTTACCCTCACCAAGAATGTTGCTACAATATGAAGACAAGATGATCAATTTCAACAATTGGCTTAAGTATTGGTGTCATTAAAAGGGGATCCAATGCCTGTCAGCCTGGGATGACATGCTCAACAAGCCACGATGCTTCGCTAGGGACGGCTTGCACCTATCACCCCAGGGCTTTCGGATATTGGCAAAGGCTCTTTGTACCCCCATAGTGCCTTTTTTAGGCAAGGCTCAAAAGACAAACCCACCTCCATAGGTATCACAAGGGATAAGAAACTAAGAGTAATGCTACTCAACGCCAGAAGTCTAAACCTCAAGATTCACGCACTCGAAACTCTCCTTAGCATGGAGAACATCGATATCTGTGCAGTAATAGAAGCCTGGTTCAAGGCTCCTGAGAGCACCCCAGCACTACCAGGTTATACCTCATACTATGCTTTTCGGCCCCAAAACTTGGACCGAACCACAAAAGGAAGGGGGTATCATTATTCATCAAAGATACCCACACCTCCAGGTTGGTGGCACAGCACGAAGCATCAGAGACTATCCATGTGCAACTAACAGTGGGTAAAACTGCTTTCCAGTTTATAGCCTGCTACAGACCACCCTCCCAAACCCAGGAACCCCACTCGGCCTTCTGAGAACACTGGAAAATATGAAGGTCTCTCCAAACACCATTATATTGGGTGACTTCAACTACCCAAACATAGACTGGGAGCATTACTCTAGCTCAAACACCCTAGCCCAAAGGTTCCTAGAATTTATAAACTCAGATGCTATGGAACAACTTGCTAACACTCCCACAAGAGGGGAAAACATACTGGACCTGATCATCACCAACATGGGGACTCTATGCTCCAGACCAGAAGTGTATCCTTCACTGGTAAGATCAGACTATAAACTAATCTCACTGGATATTCACATCCCGACCCCACCCCCTGCCCAGAAAACCACAGTGAAAAACTTCTCTAAAGCAAATTTCACACTCCTCAAAACCGAGGTGGAATCCTTCAAAGCTCCCGGGCCTGTGGAAAATACAGCCCAGACCGCAGAATCCTTTATAAACGCATTCTATGAACACCTTCAGGAATGCATGGATCATGCAATCCCAAATAAATCCAAGGCCCAATCCTCCAAAGGCAGACGTCCTGTCTGGTGGACCCCAACCATAAACAAACTATACAATAGAAGGAGGAAGCTACTACATGATAGAGCAAAATCCCAAAAAGGGAAGGCATCTCTGATCAGTATTAGCAAAAAACTACAGGCACTCATAAAATCGTCTAAGGTCAGCTTCGAGAGAAAAATTGCACAGGACACTAAGGATAATCACAAGGCTTTCTTTAGTTTTATGTTAGGAACCTGGGTGGGAATTCCCAGATATGCTCAGATTTAGTCCAAAATGACAAAAAATACACCGAACCCACAGACATTGCCAACATCCAAGCTGACGGGTTTAGCGCAAACCCCCCCCCCCCCACCAAAAGGGCGAATATCTATCCCAGCAGAGTGCTGCCCCCCTGACATCTCAGATGCTCAGGTAAGAGCCGCCCTCTCCAAAGCAAAAAAACACAGCATCAATAGGACCAGACGGTGTCCCGGGCTGCGTCCTACATGAACTCCAAGAAGAGCTAAACCCAAACATAAAACTACTGTTCAATCTCAGCCTTACTACAGGATATGTACCCAAAGAGTGGCGTACAGCAACAGTGGTCCCTCTCCACAAAGGTGGTGCCTCAACGCATCCTGGAAACTATCGCCCCATAAGCCTGACTAGCTTGGTCTGCAAAGCTATGGAAAGTATCATCACGGACCTCATAAATAAAGATATTGGGGACCTACAGACACTGGATCCTACCCAGTTCGGCTTTAAGGGCAGATCCTGCCTCTTAAACCTGGTCGATTTCTTTGAAACAGTCACCAAGGCCATTGACGAGGGGAAGGTGGTCCACACAGCTTACCTGGACCTCGCAAAAGCCTTCGATACAATACCCCACTCGGGCATTATAGATTAGCTCACCAGCTTAAATATAAACCCCTATGTCACTAGATGGGTTGCAAACTGGCTCAAGGACAGAACCCACATGGTTAGAATTGCTGGAGCCATGTCAGACTCCAAACCAGTTACAAGTGGCATCCCACAAGGCTCAGTCCTGGGACCTCTCTTGTTCGGTATATATTTCTTGGAGCTACAGACAAACACGGAAGGACTGTGGCTGACCAAGTTCACAGATGATTGCAAACTGGGCGCCATAATCGACTCTCCAGCCGACACGAGCATACTCCAAAAGGGCCTCATAGAAACAGACAACTGGTGCCAGAGCCATGGCCTCAAGCTAAAAGCCAAAAAGTGTATAGTCATCCCCTTTGGCAAAAACAAAGTGCCCACAAATTACCACATAGGTGGTAATCCATTAAGTACAGAAGTAATTAGGGACCTGGGGACCCAAGTTGATAGCAATCTCTCATTTGACAACCACGTGGCCAAAGTGGTTAGAAAAACATTTTATATAGCCCACCTAATCATGAAGGGATTCACATCTAGATCAGGGGAGGTCATTGTGCCTCTTTACTCATCCCTCATCAGGCCCATAATTGAGTACAATGCCCCTTTTGGGATGTACCTTACCAGACACCTGCAGCAACTGGAAAGACCCCCAAAAGTACCTCACCAAGAGGATCAAAGGGCTCAAACAGATGCCATATGCTGCCCGGTTAAGAAAACTCCAGCTCTACTCAGTGGCATACCACCTGCTCAGAGGCGATCTGTGCCTGACGTTATAAAGCCATGTCCAACCCGGAATTAATGGACATGCTGCACCTCAGAAAATCCAAATCCCATCGAGCTACGCTCTCGAGAGACTTGAACCTCAGCACTGAAATAAATAGGACATGCTGGAGGGACAGATTCATAACCCAGAGGCTCCCTTCACTCTGGAATAAAATCCCAGTCCAGGTTAGGCAGAGTCCCTCATTTCCTCTCTTCAAGAGGAATCTTGATGAGTGGATGGGAGATCGTAGGTTTACCCCGGGTATCGCTTCTGTGTCACTGTTAGACAGAGGCACAGTATACTAACCTCGAAAAAGGGCATAGCAAAATTAATTTAAAATGGGTGGCGAAAGCCAAACACACTCTGGCTAGGCTTATAAATGCCCTAGGGCAGATAGGTTCATACTAGGCTAAGTTCATAGATATAGGTTCATAGTTAAGAGTAGTACTAGGCTAACTGCCCTTGTGGCCCATTTTAAGCCTAGCCAATTACTCCCTGTGAGAATCAAACCCTGTGTCTGTAAGGCAAACATCTTGACCATTAGCCAATTGTCAGCATTTAAAAATGTCCCTCATTTTGAACCAATTTCCATGAGTATTTTTGGCTTTGTGCCTGATTTTAAGGGGAAAAAATCTGCTACTATTTACTGTAATTATCACAGTTATGTTAGAAAACTTGGACGTTTTTAGGAGAGAGAGAATGTTTTGAGCTGTGTCAGAAGTCTGTTCAATTCAGTTTAGAGATAAGGTAAGTGCATAACGGTTGTCTTCACTGATCTCCCCCCGGCTGTTGATTACATCGAACTTTCACATTATTGTCCTTTTCCCAAATGATTTATTAACAACTGAATACACTTTTTAGTATTCGAGGGTTAAAGAGTTGTTAACGAGCTGTTTCCTGTGCTGCAAGGTTTGATTCCATCAGCCTTCATTGCCTAACTCTGTGATTCTAAGCAAGTCTCTTAACCAGATGCGGCTCATGATTTGAGCCTGAAAAAGTTCCATGGAAAAATGCAATGCAATCAAATGCAAATAATGTTATAACATTGTGCTTTTCCTGCCTAGAGATGCAGCTTGCAACATGTAAAAATGATAATTTATATATGCATAACACAAATAACAATTTTGTTTATCATTTAATTTAATTGTATTAAGTCAGTGAATCTAATAGTTAAGCTTAAATATTTTCTATTTGACAGTTTGTTGAAGGCATTTAATAAAACCCAATGTCTTGTGAGCTCCAGTCACAGACAGTTGTGCTTGGTTACATAACAGACAAGTAATGCATATTGCCTGTTTTTTAAGCAGTGTATTTTCTGTTTACAAATGTTCAGTAGAAGTGGATTCCAGGTTGTTTGGGTAGCACAGAATAGCAGAAATAAGTCCATTAAATATTATTTTAGTGGAACAATAGAGTGAAAGCCATGGTGCTTTCACAGCTAAAGTAGTGTGTGAAGCTGCTGGGGGTGGGGGGTGGGGGGGTTGATGTAGAGGAGGGATATTAGTCTCTGTCATGACTTTTTATGTCTTAATGGCATCCTTACCAATATTTATTCATTGAGTACTGATCTTAAGTAATAATATAATTTTAAACATGGTCCAACTTATGCCGAGTCAGACAAAAGGACTGGTTCAAAAGTAAAATGGGTGGATACATACAGTTGTGATTTTGTATGTGTAGTTGTTTGCTCATTTTTTAGGTATGAATACACAAGAAAGAGGTATGTATGAGTGTGTTTTTGTGTATATATTTACACACCTGCACATTTTGTATTTTTGAACATCTATCTCCTTTTGTGGATTTTAATAAAATGTGTATCAGAACTGAGATAGTTGTAAGTATTAGGTAGCAAAAATGTTGAGAATTAAACTGTTCACACATGTATGCCCACATAAATATCGGAGATGCTGATGCCTGTTTGAGAAGTAATTTACTTTAAATGAATTAAAAATGGTACTGATTTGAAATTTTGACCTAGCCAGAAGTGAAATCATAGTGGAGCTATACCATAGAGAAAAGAGGACATGTCAGTTGATTAGTACTAGAAAGATATCTGCCATTGTTAAATACCAGGACAGCCAGTTTTGTGCCCCTTGCCACTAAGACGTATCCATCACTTGATATCACTCTAGTTTCTTTTATGTACTTATGAACTTTAAAACTGACAATAGTGAATTATATTTTTAAATGAATTGCATTAATATTAAAGTAATAAAAGCAAGAGAGATTGTTGTCTAGGGATATAGTGAGCTCATATTTGTATAATTTTATATGTGACTGTAAAATTAATTTTGGAAATAGGCATTTCCAGTCATCTTTTAGTGACTGGTGTAGGACCAGCTAGATGGTAGTAGTATTTTTCTGAAAGTATCCAAAAATGTTTACTCAAATTTTTATTTGAATTACCCTGTAAAGTATGTATTTTTGTCTGTATATTTATCGGAGATCTTTAACGTTAAATGTTTAATTATTCAGTTACAAAAGTGTGTACCTGGCTAATTATGTGAATAACGGTGATTACTCAGACATGGTGAAACATAACTTGGTGACTTCCCTTTGAAGAGAGACTGCTTTTTGGTACAGCTAACAAAAGCTGTCATAGTATGGTTGGCTTAGTTTTAAGAGTGCTCATTTAATTGTGACCTTGGAGTGCCATACTGGTCTAGCAGATGACAGCATGGTACCTTTGAAGCGGGGTGGTGGCACTGTAAAGGTGTTAACTCCTTCTGAAAAACTGTGTGTAGTACTATAAGCCATAATACAGGTAGTGTTGGCAAGGTAACACTGCAAAGCACTAAGTGAAAGTGAAGAGGTTGGATTCTTGGGAAGGCAGTGGTTACAACTCTGACCTTCATTCATACAGTATGAAGCTTGTCTGGTTGTGTACACTGTGACTGGTTTTGGTGGTAGCAGTGATGGCCCAAGACAGTAGTGCACATTTGCCATACATTGTTATGGCCATCCTTTACAGAGATTATAACTTTTATCATGATGAAGAGGTTTCTGTGTCAGCTGTAGCTGTGTGCTACTAGTAGTGTCACTTTTGACTGTTTGATCTAATAAAAATATCTAGAAAATGATCACCAGCAATGGCTCCTTCAAATAATAAGAACTTTTATCGGCATAAAAATATCAAGATCCCACTGTTAAAGCCAAGCCTGGGGGTGAATTCACAGGCAAGTGTCTGTTAGCTTGGTGACCCATAGCCTGATGGGGCTATGCCTGAAAAAGTTGTAAGGAGCCACCCATAAGTAAAGGATGAGTGGTCAAGAAGAATGTTGAAAAATGGCTAGAGAGGGATGTGTTATGGTGGATTGGACAACATAAGGCAAAGGATGGTGGTCTAAGGAAATGTTGGAGAAATGTCAGTCAGGAGAGAAATGGATTACAATGAACTGTACTCTGGCACAAATATTGGCTCTTCAGACTTGAAATGCTATCTCACTGTCAGAGAAGGAGGCAGAGACTATTATGCAGAAGGTTGAAATGTACCACTTGGGTATAAAAATACAGCTACCAACAGTAAGTGCAATTTACAGTACTGAATGGAATTTAAAAAAAAAAAAGCAGCTGAACACAACTGCTGGAAAAATGTTTGAGCTTTCATCTCAAAGTCTTCTTCACGATAAATCATTGTGAAAAGACAACCTAAATCGTCTTACAAGAAACATCAATTTGGATTGTTAACTAATCGTGTTCCCTTAGACATGTGCATATGCACTGACATGTATGCACTTGTGCATGGGCGCACGTAAGTGATTCAGAGTATGCAGATAACACAGCAAATTAATTTTCTTAAGTAGACTTGCATCATTTATAAATATTTTTCTGTTTAAAATAAGGTCAAATGTTCACTTTGTCATTCAGTCCTTCCATTTACTGGCATAAATCTTATGTGAGTAGATGTTGGAAGTCTAAACTTTAAACTTTTTTAGGGATTTTTTAGAGATTTTTTCTAAATGTAGTATATACTTTTTTAAGTTAAAGTTTTTCTGTCAGGATTGGTGGGTTACTGTTTTCCTGTTACATATGGGATTTTTTTTTACATGACTTGTATTATACTTGTGCCACGTTTTATAGGTTCATAGGTAGGTACTAGGCTATCGGCCCTAGGGCCCATACAAGCCTAGCCAAAAAATGTACCCTGGCTTTCGCCACCCAAGAAAATTATTTTTCTGTGCCCCTGTCGAGCAGAGCCACAGAAGTGATCCCTGGGGTGAATTTCCCGTTTCCCATCCAATCATCAAGATTTTTTCTTGAAGAGTGCTAATGAGGAGCTCTGTTTGACATAGGTAGTCTGTTCCAGAGTATGGGAAGTCTCTGGGACAGGAATCTATCCCTCCAGCATGTTCTGTTTATTGTGGTGACAAGGTTAAGATCCCTAGAGCGTGTAGCTCTGAGGGATTGGGATTTCTTTAAGTGGAGCATTTCCAACAGCTCTGGGTTTGACATAGCTTTGTATGTTAGGCAGAGATCGCCCCTGAGTAGGCGATATGCGATGGAGTAAAGCTGTAGTTTTTTGAGACGGTTTGCATAGGGCATATGTTTGAGGCCAGTAATCGTCTTTGTGAGGTATTTCTGTGGTCTTTCCAGTTGTTGTAGATGTCTTGTGAGGTACATACCAAAAGGGGCATTGTACTCTATAATGGGTCTGAGTGATGAGTAGAGGGGAACAATGACCTCTTTTTTTTTTTCTGGATGAGAATCCTTTTGTGATGAGATGAGCCACGTAGAAGGATTTCCTGACCACTGTGGCGATGTGATTATCAAAGGAGAGACTACTGTCCACCTGTATCCCAAGGTCTCTTATCAAATTTTTGGCATTAAGTAGACTACCAGCTATGTGGTAGTTCATGGGTACAGAGTTTTTACCAAAGGGGATAACAATGACATCCAAAGCATAAACGCAAGCAAACTCCACCCCCCAACACAACCCAAATGACACATAGCCCACAAACACAGTGCGCCACTCAACCACAGCCCATAAGGCATAACAACGTACCCAACACTCTAGTCATAGGTGACTCTATAGTCAGGCACACTGATGTTCCACTCACTAGACAAAACAAGGAGAAAGTTACGGTCAGCTGCCTGTCAGGTGCCAGGATCCGGCACATATAACGCATGCACTCAGGTCACTCCACAATAAGTACAAATATGACACTGTCATTGTCCATGTTGGTGTGAATGACCTGAGACGTACCTCCCTGGACTACATGAAAAGAGACATGGAGGAGCTCTCCGATCTTGTATCCCAGGCAGGTATGACCCTAACCCTGAGTAGCATCCTGCCATCACCCAGAATATCACAGTACAAGGACAAAATGATTGACTTCAACAATTGGCTAAGCTTCTGGTGTCATTCTAAGGGGATCCAGTATTTGTCTGCCTGGGACGACATGATTGACGGTCCACAATGCTTTGCCAGAGATGGCCTGCACCTGTCACCCTTAGGATTTACTTTACTCACTAAATCAGGTCGTAACCTGAAAATTAACAAGCTCATACTATCAAGTCTGAAGTTATTCCTCAGTGGACAATTTTAAAAAAGTACCTCCAACGTCACTGTAGTATGAGCTTGTTAATTTTCAGGTTACGACCTGATTTAGTGAGTAAAGCTTTTACATAAAGCTGAGAACATTTACAGAAAAACTCCTTCTCCTACAGTTTAATTTCACCCTGGGGTTTCTTTTCTCCCTACATTAAGGTTCCAGTATTGTGTAGGTGCCAGAAACCTGTTTGTATTTTTTAAAACTTTAATTCCCTTGTCTCTGAATCAAAGGAAGGGAAAGCCCACCTACATATTTTTTAAGTGTAACTTCTCACAGACTTTGCAAAGGAATTTGATTCCATCTGCATGGCATACAGTAGATATGGATAAAGCTGTAGTTTACCCTGTCCGGTACTGCTGTCAGTCTTGGATGAGCAATTAATCCTGCTAATGTCAGGAGGACAGCAGCTGCTATAAAAGACTGAAAGCTGTGGCACTGTTTCCCACTGTTTTATTGCAGATCCCTTTTCATAGCAAAACAAAGCAATTAGATCAGTCAGGGATTTAAAGGCAGTTGTCACCTCTTCTGACTAATTTGCATACTTAAGCAGCATCACACTATTGAAATGCTAAGCTTTAAATGTTGGTTATTTATAATGGCTTATAGGTTAGGATAACTTAAATGTAGTATCAAAGATTTCTGTGACTTTTAGAGAAAAGTCAGAAAATATTTTTTGGTAAAGTATCACCACATTTATCATTTTAAAGCCAACCCTCCCACACACACAGGACAGAACTGCAGAAAAAATGCTGTTCATGAAAAGGTCTTTTATGCTTTTTTGTGACATCCTTCCGGAAGTGAATGTGTATCTAGTACACACTGATCCATGGTAAGAGATTTCCACTGACTTTGAGTCACTCTTTACATTGGTAGAGTGCATGAGCATTTTGTAATCCACAAAATAAATGACTGTTGATGGCAATCATAATATACTGCTGAATGTACTTTAACACTATGTTCCCTTAACAATAAAACATTAAGAAAAGGAAATCAGAAGTACTTCACTGTGTTTAAATCTGACTGTGTGTGTGTGTGTGTGTGTGTGTGTGTGTGTGTGTGTGTGTGTGTGTGTGTGTGTGTGTTTATGTATAATACATGCTATGTCTGTGTAGTATGTACAAAACATATGAGTGTGTGCATAAAATGGAGAAATAATTATATCCTTGTCTGTGTACTTCGACCTTTTTAAATAAATACAAATCAAGATGGAAATTTTGAGCAACTCTATATGTGCATATACACACACATATTTATAGATACCTACATTTTATACAAATGTGTGTGTGTGTGTGTGTGTGTGTAATTATATAATGTATATCGTGTATAATATGTGTGGGATGCGGTACAGTGTGAATACATCTAGGGAGATGTGCAACAAATATTTTTGTAAGTGGTCAAACATGCACATACGTGGATGTGTAAGAGAGCGAGAGTGTGTACATGTACATAACGCACACAAACAGATGCACAAATGTATACCCACAGACACATACCCACAGTATGCATGCATGTATGTATGTGTTATATAATTGTCATCACCTTGCTCGACCTCGTTTTCTCTCCTTTGTACATGTCCCTTTTTTTTTTTTCATCATATTGGTTATCAGGCTTCACTGTAGTTGTTCCATTCCAGCATTAGTAGGTTTAATATCTTTTCATACTATCTTAAGACAGCAAAAGTAATGCAAATATACTCACTTGCTGATTCCCAGTCATTTTAGAAAATAGTCACATCTTACAGAGCTGTGAGTTATGCAATATGGGTATATAGTTTATTTATAATAAAGTTAACAAAGTAGACGTAAGTGTTATTCATGTATACATCATAGTAAATGTTTAATGATTATTCAGTGTCGCACCTTGACTACGTGTTGTACATGCAATCTCTGTCAATTGTCTTTATGGCAGTTTTTTTTTCTCTTTGTATTGCTAAGTGCATTTAATTACTTTTTGCCGATGTAGCCTTGTTCGTGGCTGAAAAGGGTCCTGGGAGCATTTAACTTTAAATAAATGCAAAATAGAAAAAAAGGGGGGGGGGTGCACATGACTGAAATAATTTAAGGAACTAGTACAGCACATTTTTCTCTCTCATGAATGATCTTCTTTTGGCTTTTCCCAGCTAGGGGTCACCACAGTGGGATTCTGGTCCACTAATGATTGGCAGTGGATGTTTAAGGTGCCGAGTTGGCAGCCCGAAGCCCAACCTCCAAAGAAGGTACACCCATTCACACAAGCACCTACCTGCATGTCTTTAGACGTCATTCAACCACGGAGAGGACATGCAGACTCCACACAGAAGGCGCTCCAGCCAAGAATCAAACAGGAGAACCTCTTGCTGTGAAGCGACAATGCTAACCCGCTGCACCACCACGGCAGAATTAAAAAAAAAAAAAAAAAAAACCTTCCCATTGAAGGCATTGGGATATAGCAGACCGACTGACTTACTTTGGAGTCCTTTCCAGTAGTACTGGTCACCTGTACATGATACAGCAAGGATCTTTTACTTCAGTGAGAGTTTTCACACCTCAAGATGAGAAAAAATAAAATAAATATGTACATTTTAACAGTTACAATAGTGCATGTACATTTCTGTTCTTTTCCAGTAGGCCACACTGTGGATACATTTTAAGCGCAATCACTTTTACAAATACCTTTTCAACACAAACATCTGTTCAAAGCAGTTTGATATATGCATGACATAACAGTTCTGATACATTTGTAACACCAACATCTTGTGTAAATTAGTTTGATATTCACAAATGGCATATAATTATTTACAAAATTCCAGATAGCTGTTCCAACAGTACCTCCTATTGTCACACTTCTCCCCCCACTCCCCTTCGAAGACTCAGGCTAGTTTTTCAAGTGACCCTTGAGACATGTCAGAGAGAAATGAGCCAATCTCAGAATACATTACCCCATACCCTGTCTTGAGATCCCAGGTGTCTCTGCACTGCCAACCCGATTACAGTGTTGCACTGTCATATCCTATGCCTGCAACCCCAGGCTCCAGCATAGTAACTTGGAAATTTGCTGACTGGCTGGCTCCCTGTAACCTTACATCCCCCTCAGACTCCTCCTGCCTGTACTGCAAATACGTATCACCTGGGCCTCCCTCTTATGGTAAGGTTTTATGGTGTTAACATGGTACATTTTGTGCCCCTGCCTAGCAGTCCTACCATGTAGTTAACATCACTGGCCTCCCTTACCACTGAAGGGTTCCTCCCAAGCTGCCTGCAGCTTGTGTCCGACAGGAATGAGAACCATAACTTGCTGCCCCACAACATACTCTGGCTCAAGTATTCCTGTCATACCAGACCTTTTTCTGCTGTTGGGTTCCTGACGGATTCCTGACAGGATTTCCTGGGCCAAGCCCATGAGTTTCCTGAACCTTGTCCTGAGGTTTAGGACATATGCCACAAAAGACTCCTTATCGGATTCACACACACCCTCTCACTTTTCACAAATCACATCTTGAGGTCCCATCACCCTATGCCCGTACAGCAACTCAGAGGGTGTAAAACCTGTGGATTCTTGGGGCACCTCTCTGTAAGCAAACGGATGGGGCAAATATTTATCCCACTCACTCTTAAACTTGTCTGCAAATGCTCGTAGCATGGTCTTTAATGTAGAGTCTAACCTCTCCACAAGACCACTAGTCTGTGAATGGTAGGTTGTGGTATTCAGGTGCTTCACCCCATAGTGCGTCCACAGACAAACCAGCAGGAGTGACATGAAATTGGCACCTCTGTCAGTCAGTGTTTCTTTCAAGAAACCTACCCTGCTGAAAATCTCTAACAAAGCATTTGCCACCTTTTCTACCTCAGTGGAGGACAGGGCCACTGCCTCAGGGTATCTGGTACCATAATCTACTACCACTAGGATATACTTCTTCCCTGTGGAACTTTGAGTACTCGGAGGCCCCACAATATCCATAGCTACCCTCTCAAACGGCTCCTCATTCACAGGTAAAGGAGCTTTGACTTTGCCTACTTTTTGGCACTGCTCACAGGTCCTGCAAGTACACTCTTATCCCTGGAAATTGCAGGCCAATAAAAGGGGTCTGTATTACAAGACCAAAAGAGCAGAACTGCGAACACCTAAAGAGTGAAAAAAAACGGAACCTCGAAGTGCTGTTTGTCAGATCGCGGTACAGTGAAGATTGGAATATTTGCCCTTTCCTCACTGTAGTGCGATCTTGGAGTTGGAATATATGTTTAGTGGGGGGCACAGCCCCCCACAATAGCAAGTTCAAGGTTCTGTTTCTTTCACTCTTTAGGCATTCGCGGTTGTCATTTTTTGGTCTTTTAATACAGACCCAATAAAAGTTCTGCATAATATGTCTTTTGCTGCACTTTATGCCCATATGATCTGTAAAGGGAATGTCCTGCGCTTTGGCTAGAAGTGCCAGATGGTAGGCTGTGGACACTACCAACTGTTGTATTCTCTCACCCTCGAGCCCTCCTTCAGGGATCCACTCTCTCTATACAGTAACCCTTTGTCCCAGTATACAGATTCCCCTTTTCCTTGAGAATCAGGTGCCTCCCTCAAGCCTTTTAATGTAGGGTCTGAGAGCTGAGCCTGTCTCTACTCTCTTTTTGTATCCCTTCCTACAGCTTCCCCTTCCACAGGAAGTCTGGTATCCTCTGACAGCGGTGCCTACTGTCAGTCTGGATAGTACTACTCGCCTCTGCCCTTGCAGTCACTCTGTCCAAGAGAACATAAGTACACACAAACAGGTGTGGCTTACCTTCAGTCTCGCAGGGTAGCTCCATCTCTGACATAACCACCTCACCAGTCCTGGCTTCAAGTGTGCGGTCTGTCTGGGTCCCCCATGCTACCAGACCCACATGCTTGTCTCCAAGCCTGACTGCATGTAACTGCATGCACACAAGGTACTGCATTATCAGAATCATTCCCTTTCAGGACACCTGCAGGGATATCCTCAAATACACCAACTTGCTTGCTTTCTTTTCCACCCTCCCAGTTAAGGTTAACCCTAGCCAAAGGTATTTGGAATGGGGTCCCAACTTAAGCTCTGACTAACGTAGACCCCCAAGCAAGTAGTGCTCCTCTTTAACCATTGCAGGCTTCACAATGGTTAGGTCAGTGGCTCTGTTTCTCTTAGCAGTGACCTGTTTCCTATCTACTAAGATAGAATATAATCTCTTGTGGTAGTTTGGTATCCTTGTTGTCTCCAGATAACTTACAGTTGGCATTCTGTTATTCCCGCTTGCTGGCTCCCATTCCTTTTGTTCCCCACCTTGCCTCCATGAACATCTGTATGCTACATGGCTCCACTGGCTACATTTAAAACATTTAACCCTTGATCCTGGCCATGCACCTGAACTAGTAGCTTCCCCTGTTACTGGCGGACTCTGTTGGGGTGGTTTAGTTTGCCCGCTATGGGTTCCCTTATACCCATGTGCCACACTGGACATCCCTTTCCTGTGCAATGATGCCCTGCTTGCTTGGTATAGGTCTCCTGTTTCCCCCCCAACTCATCTGCAGTATTGCATTCCATTCCTCTGTTACTGGCGGACTCTGTTGGGGTGGTTTAGTTTGCCCGCTATGGGTTCCCTTATACCCATGTGCCACACTGGACATCCCTTTCCTGTGCAATGATGCCCTGCTTGCTTGGTATAGGTCTCCTGTTTCCCCCCCAACTCATCTGCAGTATTGCATTCCATTCCTCTGTTACTGGCGGACTCTGTTGGGGTGGTTTAGGTTGCCCGTCATGGGTTCCCTTATACCCATGTGTCACACTGGACATCCCTTTCCTGTGCAATGATGCCCTGCTTGCTTGGTATAGGTCTCCTTTTTCCCCCAACTCATCTGCAGTATTGCATTCCATTCCTATCTGCCAATCAGACGTTCATGTCCTTAGGCAAAGTGCTAAGGGATTGTTCCTTCACCAAAACGTCTGCCAGCCCTTCAAAAGTGGTAGTCTGATGCCAACTTGCCCACCTATGAAAAAAATGCTTACTTCAGCCATATGATCACACACTTTCATCTGCCTTGCATCTGTGCTCACAGAACTTTTTTTCTGTTATCTTAAAGCATTCCAGTAGACCATTTTTAACTATGTTATAACTTAAGCAATCAATATCAGACCATTTAGAAACAGCAGTTACAGCTTAACCATGGAGTAAGGGGGTCAGGAACCATACCCAGAGCCCTTGGTCAACATTATACTGTTTACATACCCTTTCAAATAGTTTGAATAAAACTATCAAAGTTATCACCTTCTGTAAATTATGGAAGAAATTTACTGACCTTTATTGCTTCTGGGTTTCGGTTACTCCCTTTCCCATTACCTCCATGATCCTGGCGAAGAGCCAGCGTCTCCTTGTTCATGTTGCCTCTGCCTCGCATTTTCTTCAGCTTCCAGACGTCTGTCTGTTTCTCTGCTGATTCTAATGCCATCTGTTTCTCCTTTTCATCAGCCACCAAATGCCGCAGTCTCTCTGATTTTTGTTTCCAAATTTTTGGCTTCCCGTTCAAGTCTCTAACTCCAGACAGATTTTTAAGTCCTCTGAGGAAAAGTTGAACTGTCTATCTTCTGAGAGCTGTACATCCCCAGGCCAGTCTGGTTGTCTTCCTAGTTGCTGGCTTGTGGTGCAGCTGTGACCAAGGCTGCAATAATTTCTGCTTTAGTCAAGTTGGCATGCACCAGCCTTTTGACTTTGCACATCTTGGAAAATGAAAATTTGGTCCTTCTTGTCTGCTTGCCATAATCCTCTGACATCCTTGCCTCTTCCTGACTAACTGATCTAACAAAACGTAACACTATTGTGATATGAAACTCGTGTGGCTGCTTGAGAGTACATACACCTTCTTTAGTGACCACCATTTACAGGCTACAGGACTTCAATATCCACACCGAATCTCTGTATGTGATGTGGATATCCCACCACTCACTGCCCACCAGTTAATATGTGACAACCCACCACTTCCAGCCAGTAATCAAGGAGCTTCACTCCTCACCACTGGCACCTGTCAGGGATCATTCACTGGGAGGATAACGGGTACCCACACTATTTCCAGATGGACCTCTCTGCATCAAGTGCAGTTTCCCTTAAGAGCACAAAGAAACCACAGTCGGTTCAGGGCTGTTTTTTTCCCTCCTTTCTCCAGATCTGCAGTAAGACTCCCTACTGGCACAGCTGTAGAGTTTGAGACCTCCAGCACCCTCTCTGTCCAGCCAGTGCTTCGTGTCCCTGGCTAAGTAGCTGACACACACACTTTGAGATTTGATTTACACACACAGAGACACACACCTGGGAAGGACCGACACCGATTTAATAGCTAGGCCCCCTTCTGCCCAGACTATAAGGTAGTTGCCACTGCCACTAGTCACTTGTCAGCTACTTTAGGGCCCTTAACAAAGGGTGTCCAATTTTACTGTGTAATATTAATACTAATACAAATGCTAGTTTGACCAAAGGCAAGGCTATTGGGAGCAGCCTACACAGCGTCACCAAATAAATATGCAAGTACTCTCAAAACTTAATTATCTCTACACCGATCGGCTACAATGAAAAGTTTAAATATATTTAATAATAGTGAAAGAACAAGACAATACTAACTGTATAGTCACAGTGACATCAGAGTTCAAAACTACAGGAAATATTGAAAATAACATTGCAGTACAGGCTTAGAAATTTAAAGAAAACTATTTAAGCTTCACTATATTCCTGACTCTAAGAGAATTGATGTACCCTAAAAAATTACTAATAGAGCAGGGCAGATGTTTCTTGTCAGGTTCAAGACCAAATACAGAATGCTCTGTCTCACTTAAGACTTCTCAAAATAGAATATTAAAATATTACTGCTGGGATAGCTTGCAGAATGACATCATTTCTTGTCATTTGACTTCTAGTTCCCAGGCAACCCCCCCCCCCCCATTGCTGAAGCTAGCAGTATTTAGCATCTACCTACAAAAATACTCATACAAGGGCTTTTGCTCAGATCTTTGGCAGATTCTGGAAGTCATAAAACAATTGCATTCCCTCATGCTTCCAGACTAGCAATTAGTTCACGCCAAAGAGAGTACAGAAAGCTTCCTAGGACAGACTTTGTGTCTCTAGCTGCGTTGAAACCTGTCAGCCTCTTCACGGCCTAGCCTATAAAGTAATTTAATTTCAGATATTTTTCTAAAGTTTGCTGTACTGAGGTTAACCTCCTGTATTCCAGTTTTCACTGTTAAAATGTATACATTTAAACAGTTACAAGAGTGCATGCACATTTCCTTTCTCTTCCAGAAAGGCACACTGTGGATACATTTGAAGCACAAGCACTTTACAAATACCTTTTCAACACAAACATCTGTACAGAGCAGTTTGATATACATATGACATACAGTTCTAATACATTTGTAACACAAGCATCTTATATGATATATAGAATTCCAATACATTTGTAACACCAGCATCTTGTATAAATTTAATTTGATCGTCACAAATGACGTAATTATTTACAAAATTCTAGCTAGCTGTATTGGCAACATCTCCTTTTATCACAGTCCTAAATCTCTTTTCCAAACTCTACTAAAGTTTAGGTATGCGCTTAAACAGAAGTGAATTTCACATTAGTGATGATTTGTTCCTGGATATTGATAATAGCATAGGTTTCATACGGTTAAAATTAATATTTATCAGTGTAGATGCATGTAGTTTGCCTGTTCATTTTTGTTTTGTATTAAATACATACAATGACTTTTCACTTTTCATGGATTCACCAAGGTAGCCTCCAGTGTGTACTGTGTGAAGTTTTTGCTGATGAGTCTAGTAACCCTTAACGTTGGTGACCTTTAAATTGTAGATAACTTGGTAAGCAATTCTAATCCAGAATCTTAAGCATTCTGTTAATTTAAGTAATTAATGGTTACGTTCAGCGTTTATATGTTCCAGTACTTGTTAGAAAATAAATCTTCATTTGGCCCCAAGAGAATTGCACTCTTCATTCCTAAAAGATAATGTAAAATACTTACTGTTGTTGCTTCCAACAATATTGGAAGACCACTTCAGGCAAAGAACTAAGCTTAGGCTACAGGCATTGCTTCTAACTAGGTAGAAAACAAGACCATACTGTACTTGTTTGTAGAAATCGTCATGGTTTCCTCTTCTACAGCCTTTACAAGCATAGCCGTGTTAATTGCAAGTATCCCCATCTGCTCTTTTTGGGTAGGTCACAGAACAAATTTATGAACGGAGTGGGTCTGTGATCAACACAGGATATCTCTGCCCATGAAGGACATGGGTGCCACCCCCCCAGGGATGAATTTGCAGTCTCCCATCCAACTATCTAGGTTGGATTTGAATAGGGTCTGTGAGGAGCTCAGTTTTACGTGAATAGGAAGTCTGATCCAGGGAAGAAGCAGTCTCTGGGAAACTTATCTTGCCTCGCCAGCATGTTTAATGTAGCAAGTTAGGTTGAGGTCCGTAGAACGGATGGCTCTTGTCATTTGACTTGCAGATGTGCAGCATTTCCATTAGGGCAATGTTGGAGATTGCCCTATAGGCCAGGCACAAGTCACCTCTCAGCAGCCTAGAAGATAGAGTAAAGTGATAGGGCTTTTAGCCTGTCCACATAGGTCATGGTATGGAGTCCCTGTATTTTCTTAGTAAGAAACCTCTGAGGTCTCTCCAGCTGCTGCAGGTGTCTCGTGAGGTACCTATAAAATTACATGAATGAGGGTGATGCCACAGTAAATGAGATGAAATACCAAAATGCTTTTGTTCATGCTTTATACCCTAACCATTCTACTTTCCCTTGTAGATATCCAGAAATATCGTTCTTTTTGAAATATTTGCTCTTTGTGAATACTTTTAGAACTGGATATTTGGGGACACAAGCAAACAGTATTTAAAATTAAATATTTTTTGAGTGATTCTTTTTCCAGGTTTTACTTATGAGCTTGTTTCTTTAGAGTTTGAAAAATGTAGTTTTGCAAGACCTTTTTTTTTTTTTTTTTTTTTTTGCTGACAAAATACTGAATTCTTCTCTAGTGTATTATACAGACAGTTGTCTTGCTTCCAAAACTGATTGCTCAGATTTTTTTCACAAAAAACATTTCTCGGAACTGTCTGGTATACAAGTGTGTATACGTATATATGTTTGTGTGTACATTTTTATATGTATATTCTCTCATGCATACTCATACATATGATGTGTAACATACTCATACATATGATGTGTAAAAAAAAAAAAAAAAAAAAAAAGCATGTCTTACCCTCATGTATAATAAACGCATACACACACGCTTTGATATTCATATGTATAATATGAAAATATAAAGGGGTGTGTTAGTGTAGGGAGATCCACAGAGAGGAGTCTAAACTGGATGTCCTACTTGTATACATGGATGTCCTGTGTATACAAACGTCACCTGGGAGAAAACTCCCAAATTCACACCTCCGTGAATGTTCAGCTTAATAAAAAAAAAAAAAAACCGCCCATTTTTGCCATGGGCAAGGCACTCTGCCACCTCATATGAGGAGTTACTTATGCTAGTTCCAAGGTTGCCTGATGTTAGGGAAAAGAGTGCACCTGGTAAGGTTAAAACAGGGCTGAAACGACTATGATCTCACAGTAGTACAGAAATAAAGCAAAGCCATTTTGGGATCTGATCATTTTGGATGTTTCTCTTGGTGCTGTCTTTCAGGGATTGTATCTGAAATATATCCACATAGCTAAATGGGCAGAGTCATGGCCTCGTGCAGTGCAGTAGGTGCAGGGTTTAAGTACATGAAAGGTCAAGTAAGCATCTTCCAAGAGGACCTTACCCAAACTAATGACTGGTGCCAGAAGTATGGCCTCAAACTGAATGTCAAGAAATGCATCATTATCCCCTTTGGGGAAAATGGTGTCCCCACTAATTATCACATTAATAACAACGTATTAAGCATGCAATCAGTCGTGAGGGACTTGGGCACCCAGATTCATAGCAACCTGACTTTTGACCACCACGTTGCCTCTGTTGTAAGGAAGGCTTTCTATATGGCCCACCTCATAAGTAAGGGCATTTTATCCAGGAACAAGGAGGTCATAACATCCCTGTACTCCTCCCTTATAAGACTCATTGAGTACAGTGCCCCCTTCGGCATGTACCTTGCCAAGCACATGCAGCAGCTCTTGAGACCACAGAGGTCCCTGACCGGGAAAGTCTAGGGTCTCTACCACCTATCCTATACAGATAGACTAAAAGCCCTGTCATTTTACTCAGTCTTGTACAGACTACTCGGAGGTGACCTGTGTCTGGCATACAGTACTACCTCAGACCCAGCCTTGATGGACTTGCTGCATATCTGTAAGTCAAACTCTACTCACGCAATCTGCATGCAAGACCTCAACCTGGTCTGTGACGTTAATAGAACTTGTTGGTGGGACATATTTGTGTCCCAAAGACTCCCCCATCTGTGGAATAGACTCCCTCTCCATGTCAAGCAGAGTACCTGTCTAGCCCACTTTTTAAGAGGAACCTGGACGACTGGATGGGAAACAGAAAATACAACCCTGGGATCCCACCTGTGTCCCTGCTGGACAGGGGAAATGGGTGCTGACTTTTGTAGGAGCATGGGCAAAAATTCTTGGCTAGGCTTATAAGGGCATCCGGGCCAATAGCCTAGTATCCCACGAACATATTTATCTCATATGTGTGTTTATCGATGTATGACATTTCAGCAAAATGTCATTACACCGAGCTACAAATCATCAAACACAACTTTTTGCAGAAGATCGACCAGCAAAAAGAAGACATCTGTGTTTTTTGCTGGAGGCCAGCCCTCCTGCATTCCACATGTGGGAAGCTGCACCCCACTACCTGCTGCTAATTTATGTATGAGAATTCTGAATCGTACCACAGCGGAAAAAAGGGCAAATATCCCACTCCACATTGTACTGCAATCTCTCTGGAAAAGCAAGTAGTTTCATCAGTTTTTTTTTTTTTTATTCGGCTGTACTAGCTTTTCCCCACTTCAGAAAGTATTTTCAGTGATGTGTGTGTGATGTTTACTTACATGTGTATACAATGCAGCTAGCTAGGTGCTGGGATGTGTGGTTTGGAATATTTTTTTTTTTGTTTTATGTATCACATGGAGCAATTCCCTTAAATCCTTTTTTTTCCATTTCTCTTTTTAGTGTAGACTAGTGTTAAAGTAAATACACAAAAATAATAAATGTTAAGTTGTCAATCTCGCCTTCATTCTTGCTTGATGGGTTCGGAGCCGATCCCTCGGCTCCGACTCTGCACTTGCTTTAGCTCGAGAACTCCTTTTACCAGCTCGAGGCAGCCCCATATCCCATGATGCAAGGCAGGAAGTACCCAGATCTCGTTTGCCACTTCGCTTGGGAGGTCTTCTCTTTACCAGCTCCTGGTAAGTAGTTCACTTTTGTGATATTTAAGCCCCTTCTTTTAGTTAAAACTAATTTTTTGATAGTTTAATTTTAATTGTAACCTTTTTCTGACAGAAATCCCTGTCTCTTTTAATTTTTTTTAGTCAGTCAATTTTCCCTATCCCATCCCCCCCCTGTTAGGGTGTGTGTGTTGGTGTTTTTTACTAAATACCTCTTGGTATTAGTTTAATTTATTTTGACTGGTGTGTGTGTGTGTTGTGTTTAGGCACCATGTCTAAGGAGAGGGTTTCAGGTTTTAAGAAGTGTGACTCGTGCTGTCAGAAGATGTCTCTGACAGACGGTCACACTTCTTGCCTGTACTGTTTGGGCCCTCTTCACCTGCAGGACTCCTGTGCTATTTGTCACTCCTTCAGCCAGAGAGTCCTGCAGGAGAGACAATAAGTTGATTCTCAGGGTCTTCTTAAGCCGGAGGGCTCTCCGGCTAAGTCGGCTCCACAAAATCAACCAAAACTGCCAAGGCCCAGGCTTCTGTTTCTAAGCCTGCGGCCTCGGCTCCGACTCGTATAGAGTCGAGATCGGCTCCGGCTGGAGCCGATTCTGGATCCACAAAGCTTTCGCCGATGGCTATCGGTGCCGAATCTGCTTTGACCACTGTGGTGTCGGCTCCGATCGGCTCCGACACCCACGTGGCACGGGCATCGGTGTCGGCTCCGACACCCATGTGGCACAGGCATCGGTGTCGGCTCCAATCGGCTCCGACACCGTTACCTTGGTAGCTGTATCGGCTCCGGCTGGAGCCGATACATCGAGACGTTCTGCCGGCTCCGAGAGATCGGTGCCGACAGGATCAGTAGTATCGGCTCCGATGGCCCATTCCAGGAAGAGGTCGAGGTCTCCTTCCTTGGAGCCGATACTTTCGGCTCCGGCTTCGCCTCTTCTATCGGAACGGAGCCATCGGAGCCGATCTTCAAGGTCATCCAGGTTGTCAGATCATGACCTATAGAGAGTGGTCAGTAGATTGCTCAAGTCACAGGTACTGGCCCAAATGCTACACAGTCCGTCTCAGCAGACGACTGTTGGTCCACACCCCGTTACAGTTCCTCCTTCGACTCTACCCCAGAGTTTGGAGTTGGAGTCTTCGGGCATGGTTACTGCTACGGCTGGAGGACGGATACCTCCTTCTGTCCCTTCAGCCCCTACTCTTATCTCCTCTTCCTTAGAGGGATTCGGTGGTCGGGCTTCCATGGTCTCCTCCGAGGGGGTGAGTGGCATCGGACCCTTGTCCGAGCCCGCTCTTCCCCTTGGAGCCTCGGCCTTGGTGAGCTCGGCTCCGACATCTGCCTCGGAGGCTTCCCTTCGGTGGCCCCTGGAGTTCCTAGCTCTTTGGAGCGGGTTCTCTCGGACCTGCCTGGGAGGGGAGCATTCGAGGTGATGAAGAGTGTACTGGCCACTGGTATCAGTCAGCAGTCTCTTCCCGTAGCTCCTCCCTCTATTGTACCTGTTGACATCTCTGCCACTTCTCTTGCTACAGGACCCAGAGATCCTCCGCCTCAGGTTTCCCCATTGGGAATTTCCCCCTCTTCCGAGGATTCTCCTGATGTTTCGGGAGATCCTCCTAGGAAGAGGACTTGTAAGAGGAAGCATGTAGACTCCCCTGAGTCTGTCACTTGGATACTGACTTTGATGAGTCAGAGGGATCCCCCTCTGAGGATGTCTCCTTCTCAGACATCCTAGAACTTCTGAAACAGAGGGGAAACTGGCCCACCAACAATCCCTCTGAGGATGAGTCAGTATACCTAGAGGCGTTTGGATCTCGGCCCTCCACCTCCTGGGTGTCTCCGCCTTCGACCCCTTATGCAGGTTATTGCACGAAGGCGTGGACAGCTCCTGACTCTGTAGAGCCAGTCCCTAGGAGGCCTTCTAAATTTATCACTGCCCCTAGTGACAAACAATTCCTTACCAAGGGTGTCCCGCTGATGCCATGGTGGTGGCTGCGGCCACCAAAAGGAACTTGCAGATCCTTCCGTGCCCGTCCATCCTCCTAATAAGGACTCTAGGACCATGGATAGGTATGCAAGCGGATGTTTTCCTCAGCGACCTTTGCTATGCTCGCTGAATTATCTTTGTCACTTCACCAGACTCCAGAGAGATATCCTGAAGGAGCTGGGAGAAGTAGTTCAGGATCCTACAGCTGCAGGGGCCCAAGAAAAGATTGCTTCGCAGCTAGGAACCCTCAATTCCATTGCTAACTCCTCCATGCGGCTGATATCTTATGCTGCGGATGGAGCGAGTAGAGCCGCAGGCACAGGTGTGGCTCTTAGACGCCAAGCCTGGATGCGGCTATGTGATTTTATGGATCCCTTTAAGGCGTCCTTCACAAATTCTCCCTTTGATGGGTCAGCTTTGTTTGGCCCTCAGGTGAAGGAGACCTTGACCAGGTGTGAGCAGGACGGCAAGACTCTTTCTGCTGTTGGAGTCCGTTTTCCACCCCTTCTAGGCCTTATCCCAAAGGACAGAAGGGTGGGAAGATGTGGTTCCGTAAATCCCAAGGAGTCACGCCGGATTCACGTGGTCAGTTTACCCCTAGAGGCAGAGGGGGTAACAACAACAGACGCCGCTCTAGAGGCAGAGGGGGTCCGAAGAACCAGGGCAACAGGGAGTCTCTTCCTGAGAAGCCCTTTCAGCATCCCTGAGGTGTTGCCCGGCTGTCCCTCCTTGGAGGCAGTCGGGAAGATTATCACTGTACCCAGAAGCCTGGCATTCCCTCACTCAAGACAGATGGGTACAGTCGATCATATCCAAGGGTTACATAATTCCTTTCGAGGAAAGTCCTTCCCTCAAGTTCCCTTCCAGATGTACCACCGGTCTAAGGGACATTGCAGAGTTAGAAATCGCAAAACTACTGCAAAAAGAGCCATTCAGCCAGTTACAATAGACCATTCAGAGCCGGAATCTACTCAAGGTTCTTTTGGTCCCCAAAAAGACGGGAGACTGGAGACCAATATTGGACCTCAGCAGACTCAACAAGTCTGTCAGGAAGACAAGATTCCGAATGGTCACTCTTCAGTCAATTCTGCCCTTCTTACAGAAGGACAACTGGATGTGCTCAATAGATCTTCAGGATGCGTACTATCACATCAAAATTCACAGACGCTCCAGGAGATTTCTCCGCTTCGGCTGGGGTCCAGTCATTTCCAGTTCAGAGCCCTGCCCTTTGGTCTCACTACAGCCCCCAGAGTGTTCACCAAATGCATGGCAGTGGTCACGGCTCGCCTGAGACGTCAAGGATTCCAGGTGTTTCCGTATCTCGACGACTGGCTCCTGTCAGCCACCACCAGGCATCAGCTTATACAAGCCAGGGATTACACAATAGACCTTTGTTCTCATTTGGGCATCTCAGTCAACTTCGAAAAGTCATCCTTATCGCCCTGCCAGTCTATTACCTTCATAGGCGCAAACTTAAACACTGTTCGGATATCAGCTACCCTTACAGAACAAAGAGTTTCAGACATTCAGACTCATGTCAGGATCATTCTGGCCAGCAAGAAGGTACAGGCCAGAATGGTTCTAAAGGTATTAGGTCTCATGGCTGCGGCCATCACTCTTCTTCCCCTGGCTCGATTCTACATGCGCCTCCTTCAGTGGATGCTGTTCACACAGTGGTCATACCAGCAACTCCCAATGCGTCACCAGATTCTGGTGACACAAACATGCAAAGAACATCTTGCTTGGTGGATCACATCCTCTCAGGTTCACCAAGGCAGGTGCTTTGTACCTCCGTCCCCGATAGCCACTGTCACCACGGATGCCTCCCTGATCGGGTGGGGGGGTCATTATCAGGGCAGGATGGTTCATGGGACGTGGCAACCGCTCGAAAGTACCATCTGCACATAAATGTCCTGGAGATGAGAGCAGTGCTTTTAACGTTGCAAGCCCTCAACGACTTTCTTCCCGTAGGGACAATTGCAGTCCTCACAGACAACATGTCTGTAGTTTGGTATATCAACAAACAGGGCGGAACCAAGTCCTACCCTTGTGTCGAGAAGCGCTCAGACTATGGCAATGGGCGATCTCCTCTCATCGGTTTCTGGTAGCAACGCATATCCCTGGGAAAACCAACATTATAGCGGACAGATTGAGCAGAGCTATTCTCATGCCTCACGAGTGGTCTCTCAAGCAATCCATAGCGGAAGAGATTTTTCTGGAATGGGGTCGTCCATGTTGCGATCTTTTGCTACTCCCCAAAACAGCAAATGTCCAGACTTCTTCAGCCTCTTCCTCTATCAGGCCATCCCCCCAGAGACGCTCTGACCCAGGATTGGCCCCAGGGACTTCTTTATGCCTTCCCTCCATTTCCTCTGATCCCTCAGGTGATCCAGAAAGCTACCGTTTTGAGAGCCAAATTGATTCTCATTGCCCCTTACTGGCCTCGACAAGTTTGGTTCCCGTTCCTCCATCGTCACCTTTTGGTGCAGCCGTGGCATCTGGACCCAGTGCCAGATCTACTGATTCACCAGTCCGGTCAGCTGCACCGGTCAATCCATTCTCTCAACCTCACAGCATGGTTGCTCCACTTCCTTCCTTAGCCAGGCTTCCTTTGATCTCTAACCCAGTTAGAGATATCATAGTAACTTCACTAAAATCCTCTACCAGGAGGATTTACACAAGCAAATGGAACGTTTCTCTTATTGGGCTAAGGCCCAAAATATTGATCCTTTTACTGCCCCTGTTCAGGCAGTTCTGGACTTCTTAGCAGAGATTTTTCATGCAGGCTCCTCTTCTTCAACAGTCAGAGTTCAGTTGGCTGCTATTTCTAATTTTCATGTCGGGATAGCAGATCATAATATTATGTCCCATAGGCTCTGCAGGGCCTTCTTGAAAGGAATTTTCCTACTAAAGCCTCCAATCAGGAATCCTCCTCCTCAGTGGGATCTAAATTTAGTGCTGACATCCTTGATTCTTCCCCTTCGAGCCAGCTGTTTCTTGTTCCCTGAAATATCTTTCTTGGAAAACTTTATTCCTAGTGGCTATTACATCTGCCAGGAGGGTGTCTGAACTTCATGCTCTTTCAGTTCGACCCCCCTATTTGATTTTTCACAAAGACAGAGTATCCTTGAGAACTAATCCATCCTTTTACCTAAGGTCGCTTCAAAAAACAATCTGAATCAATCCATTGATCTCCCCGTATTTTTTCCTAACTATTCAGATAGAGCTGAACAAAAGCTACATTATCTTGACGTCCACCGTCAGCTCAGATATTATTTGGACAGAACAAAAAAATTTAGAAAATCTGATCAACTTTTTGTTTCCTATGCGGATAATAAAAAAGGCCTACCTGTTTCTAAAGTGACTTTGTCCAGATGGCTTTCTTCGGTCATCACTGAAATTTATACGTTCAGGGAAAACAGCTGTGCTCAAAACCTAAAGCACATTCAACTAGGAGTTTAGCTACTTCTACAGCTTTTCAAGCTAGACTGCCTTTGGACACTATTTGTGCAGCGGCCACTTGGGCCACTCCTCACACTTTTGTTTCCCATTACAAATTGGACTTGGCCTCCAGGGACAGAGCCAGTTTTGGCTCTACAGTCCTCAAGAGTTTGTTCCATTGAGCCACCCAGGATAGAGGTGCTAGGGACGCGGTCCCATCAAGCAAGAATGAAGGCGAGATTGACAACTTAACATTAAGAAGTTATGTACCTACCATAACGTTCCATGTTAGTTGTCTTCTCTCGCCTTCTTTCTTGCGACCCTCCCTCCTTCCCCCTGGCCTGGACAGACCTTGTATAAGAAACTATTATGCTAAAGACCATTCAAACCTGGTCCTTTTTCCATCTAAGTTTCTTCTTCCTTTGGGAAGTATTTTATGCTTGGTGTTATTGCCCTTTTGTCAACAAACGAGATCTGGGCACTTCCTGCCTTGCATCATGGGATATGGGGCTGCCTCGAGCTGGTAAAAGGAGTTCTCGAGCTAAAGCAAGTGCCGAGTCGGAGCCGAGGGATCGGCTCCGAACCCATCAAGCAAGAAAGAAGGCGAGAGAAGACAACTAACATGGAACGTTATGGTAGGTACATAACTTCTTAATTACTACATTTGACTGTTAGTTGGTTGCCCAGTTCCTTCCGGAGTTGGGTGTACGGAAGTTTGCATAGTTTTTATTTACGATGTGTCTTTGTGTGTGGATTTCTGCTGTTTAGTTCTAAGGTACTTTTTGTAGTTCCTTTTTGTTTGGTTTTTTTTTTTTTGTATTTAGTGTTATAGTGGACATAGATTTTAGTGACACATCCCTGCAGCAGTAAAACAAGGTGCTGAAAAATGTTTTGGAAATATCCATTTGTTTTATGTTCTTCAGCTGATTCTGGCCAAGAGTTTTTGTCCCTGTCTGAGAACATATTACATTTCTGCTTTATAGGTAGGGTTCCCTAATTTTAATTGTACATTCTAACTGCAGAAAAGGTGTATCGGAATACTTTAATTTATAATTTGAAGTCTTCAGCAGGTGTGAAAGCAATCACTTGGAAAGGTGTATCGGAATACTTTAATTTATAATTTGAAGTCTTCAACAGGTGTGAAAGCAATCACTTGGAATCAGCTAGAGGAAAACAAGTAATCTCTTTTAAAATACATTTTAGTCATGTTTTATAGTTGTAGTTAATTATGATTGTTTAGTTTAGACCGTTTAGAATTTGATCTGTTTCACCAGTGATGCCTTTTTGCTGACTAGCTCTTGCAAGACTGTTTGTTCAGGAAATCCTAATATGAAGGAATTTTGTTTTATAGGTGGTTGGTTTTGTTTTATTTTTAGAGGCAGTGTTGTTTTGTGTGTATGAAGTTTTTTATTAAAGTAAATGGTAGGCACAGTCTGTGGTTTTGCTTTTCTGTATGTTGGAATTATTTTAGGCATCCTAGGGTGCTCTGGAGCTTTTGTTTTCTTTTTGTTATAGTTCCTGCTGCTGGTTGTTGCAATTTTAGAAACCGTCAAGACACAACCCAACTTTTGACTTGCATATTTTTACTTTTGTTTACTTTCTCTCTTTAGAATCATTTCATAGGTTCATACTGGGCTATCTGCCCGAGGGCATTTACAAGCCTAGCCCATAGTTTTGTGGCTTACGCCACCCCTTTAGTATGGGGAACTATACCCATTATTTTGCTGTGCCTCTGTCGAGCAGTGACACTGAGGTAATCCCTGGGGTATATCTGCGATCTCCCATCCATTGGTCAAGATTTCTCTCGAACAAGGCCAGCGAGGTGCTCTGCCTCACATATACCGGGATTTTGTTCCACAGCATAGGGAGTCTTTGGGTGATGAATCTATCCCTCCAGCACGTCCTATTTATAGCAGTGTCGAGGTTTAAGTCTCCCGCCCTTGTGGCTCTGACGGATCTGGATTTTTTGAGGTGAAGCATATTCATCAAAACTGGGTTTGACATGGCCTTGTATGTCAGGCAAAGGTCACCTCTGAGCAAGCGTGCGACTGAATAGAGCTGGAGTTCTTTCAGTCGGGCAGCATAGGACAGATTTTTGAGACCCTTTATCCTTTTGGTGAGGAACTTTTGTGGCCTCTCCAGCTGCTGCAAGTGTCGGGTCAGATGCATTCCGAATGGGGCATTGTACTCAATCATTGGTCTGATGAGTGATGAGTATAGGGAGACTATGACCTCCCTTGATCTAGATGTGAATCTCTTCATGATAAGGTGGGCAATGTAGAAGGTTTTCCTGACTACTTTAGCTACATGGGTGTCGAATGACAGGCTACTGTCAACCTGGGTCCCCAGGTCCCTGATAACTTCTTCTGTGCTCAGTGGATTGCCACCTATATGGTAGCTAGGGGTAACCCTGTTTTTCCCGAAGGGTATGACTATGCATTTTTTGGCATTTAACTTTAGGCCATGGCTCTGGCACCAGTTATCCGTTTCTGTGAGACCCTTCTGAAGGATATCTGTGTCGGATGTGTTTTCGACTACGGCGCCCAGTTTGCAGTCATCTGCAAACTTTGTCAGCCATAACCCTCCTGTGTTTGCTTGTACTTTGGAAAAGTAGATGCCAAACAAGAGTGGGCCCAGGACTGAACCCTGTGGGACACCACTTGTGACAGGCTTTGAGTCTGACATGGCGCCAGCAACTCTGACCCTGTGGGTTCTGTCACTCAGCCAGTTTGCAACCCATCTTGTGATGTATGGGTTAACATTTAAGCTGATGAGTTTTTCAATGATACCCGAGTGGGGTATTGTATCGAAGGCCTTCGCCAGATCGAGGTAGGCTGTATGGACTGCCTTTCCATCATCAATGGCTTTGGTGACTGTTTCGAAAAAGTCAACCAAGTTTAAAAGGCATGATCTGCCTTTGACAAAGCCAAACTGGGTTGGATCCAAAGTCTGCAAATTCCCTATGTCTTTATTTATGAGGTCCATTATGATCCTCTCCATGGCTTTGCAGATAAGGCTTGTCAAGCTAATGGGCCGGTAATTTCCAGGGTCGGTGGAGGCACTGCCTTTGTGAAGTGGGACCACAGTCGCAGTGCGCCACTCCTGGTGCGTATCCAGAGATGAGACTATGATTAAACAGCTGTCCTAGCTGTGGGTTTAATTCCTCATTGAGTTCGTGGAGCACACAGCCGGGGACACCATCAGGTCCCATGGATGCTGTGTTTTTGCTTTGAGAGAGCAGTTCTCACTTGGGCGTTAGAGATGTTTGGGGGCTGCAATCGCTTGGTATAGATATTTCTCCTTTTGGGGAGGGGGTTTGCACTGAACCTGTCAGCCAGTATGTTGGCAATGTCTGTAGGATCAGTAATCTTCACATCATTTTGAACTAGTTCTGAGCATATCTGGGAGTTTCCTCCCAGGTTTCTAACATAGCTAAAGAAGGCCTTATGATTGTCTTTTGAGTCTTTAGCTATTTTTCTCTCAAAATTTGCTTTGGATGATTTTATGAGAGCTCTTAGTTTTTACTTATAGTGATCAAAGGTGTCTTACCTTTTAAGGATTTTGCTCTATCTTGTAGTAGCTTCCTCCTTTTGTTGTAGAGTTTGTTTATGGCTGGGGTCCACCAGACTGGACGCTTGCCTTTGGTACAAAGAGTCTTTGTTTTGCTTGGGATTGCCTTATCCATGCAGTCCTGCAGGTGCTGGTAGAAGGCATTTGTAAGTGATTCAGCGGCTTGAGTACTGTTCTCCACCGGCTCGGCGGCCTTAAAGGAGACCACACTAGTCTTTAGAAGTGTGAAGTTGGCTTCGAGAAGTTCTTTACTGTGGTCTTTTTTATTTCAGGTGGGGGTGGGATGAGGACCTCCAGCGAGATTAGTTTGTGATCTGATCTCACCAGTGAGGGGTATACTTCCGGTGTTGAACATTGTGCTCCCATGTTCGTGATGATGAGATCAAGTATGTTTTCTCCTCTTGTGGGGATGGTGACTAGTTGTTCCATGGCATTTGAGTTTATGAATTCCAGGAACTTTTGGGCTAGGGTGTTTGGGCTTGAGAAGTGTTCCCAGTCTATATTAGGGTAATGGAAGTCACCTAGTATGATGGTGTTTGGAGATACATTTATCCCCTCCAGTGTTTTCAGGAAAGCCATGTGAGGTTCCTGAGTTTGTGAGGGTGGCCTGTAACATGCTACAATTTGCAGAGCAGTCTTGCCTATGGTTAATTGCACCTGGATGGTCTCCGATGCATCATGCGTTGCCACCAGTCTTGAGGTGTGGGTGTCCTTGATGAATATGGATACCCTCCTTTCTTGGTATTGTCCGGATTTTGGGGCGGAACGCATGATATGAGGTAAAACCTGATAGTGCTGGGGTGCTCTCAGGAGCCTTGAACCAGGTTTCTGTCACAGCACAGACATCGATGTTCTCCATACTGAGAAGGGCCTCGAGTGCGTGCATTTTGAGATTTAGACTTCTGGCATTGAGCAGCATTACCCTTAGTTTTTTCCTTTTTGTGTTCTAGGGTGGTAGGTTTAGAATTTGAGCCTTGCCTAAAAAGGCACTATGGGGTGGCAAGAGCCTTTGCCAATATCCGAATCCCAGGGTGACAGGTGCAAGCCGTCCCTTGCGAAGCAGCGTGGCTTGTCCAGCATGTCATCCCAGGCAGACAGACACTGGATCCCCTTTGAATGACACCAGAGTTTAAGCCAATTGTTAAAGCTGATCATCTTATCTCTGTATTGTGGCATCATTCTTGGTGAAGGTAGGATACTGCTCAAGGTCAGGGTCATACCTGCCTGGGCTACATAATCAGAGAGCTCCTCAATGTCTCTTTTCATGTAGTCCAAGGAGGTACGCCTCAGGTCGTTTACACCAGCGTGGACAATGACGGAGTCGTATTTGTACCTGCTGTTGAGAGACCTGAGTGCTTGCGTTATGTGGCGGATTCTAGCGCCCGACAGGCAGCTTACTGTAACTCTCTCCTTACTCAGTCTGGTGAGCGGGACGTCAGTGTGTCTGACTATGGAGTCACCAATAACTAGTGTGTCTGGCATTGTGTTTGGCCTTAAGGGCTGTGACTGTTTGACACTCTGACTGTGAGGTCTATGTGTTGCAGGTGTTGTGTTCTGAGATGATGGTTGTTTGGGTGTCTGCTTTGGTGGCCTCTTCTGTTTTGGTAGATTTTTGATCAGAGCCTCCGAGTATGTCTTTGTGTGTTTATGTGTATGATTCGAGGTTGTGATGGTACTATGTGAGACATGCAGATTTTTTTTAACTTTTTCTCAGCTGGGGCAAATTGCTGAATTCATAAAATCATAAATCCTTTTTTGCTTGCGTAATGTGTAAAGAAAAAAAAATGTATTTCTTTGTCTTGTAATACTTTTAAGCATTTTAAAATGTTATTTCTTGAGGGTTAGCATTACTGGGAATTGTGATTTGACCCTTAGAAACGCACTTTGCAGCAGCTGTTCTATTACGTTGTCCCCTAAAAGCACACTCTAGCTACAGTTTATACCAAAATTGTTGTCCAGAAATTTCATCAGAAATGCATCTTTATGCCAGTAATCTCCACCAGTAGGCCTGTATTGCCATTCAAAAGTGCTAGATTACACTATGCTCTAGTTCCATTAAGTTTGAGTATACAACTTCTGCTCAGAATGTCTTTATCATTAGATTAAAAATAAAATCCCAAATTGAATGTATTGATACAGGCAGTGTGCTGCCATGTAGATCAGAATTGATATGCAGTAAAACCCTGTAGAGTAGAATGACTGAGTGCATTTTTATGGCCTCATACATGTGCTATGTTCATAGATATGTAATAGACAAGTTGCCCTTGCGGGCCATCCTAGCCATTTTCCCTTTTTGTGCTGAAAATAGCATATCCCATTCTGTAATAGATTGGTCTTGCCTATGTAGTGGTTGATGGTAATTGTATGTTATCCCTAATGAGAGTAACTGAGATCATACTATAGATAATTTGAGGGGCCCCATACATGGGATAAAGCATTTAGGAGATGCATCTGCCCATTAGTGGTACAGGGGGCAGTCCTGTGGTCAATATGCTGTTTCCCATCCATAGATCTAAGTTGAACATGAAAATGAACTGGGGTAAACTTTGTTTTATGTTGCTGGGTTGTCTGTTCCACAGCAGCCGTATCCTGTGTGAAATATACCTGTCCTTTAAACGGTTCTTTTGATGCTGGGGAAGTGGTTTGGATTTGATATGCAGTGTTTCATAAGACTTTTGGTGTGTTTGGTAATATTCCTGGTTTCTTTTGGAGAGGGAATATGACCTGTGCTTGAAAGGCGGGTGAAAATAATCTGTAGTTCATATTTGCAGCAAGTTGTCATTAATCCAGAAGTAAAACACTCATAGATATTTCACCAGGTAATGCAGCATTTCTGTTACTACGTATAGGCTGAAATTTAAACTGTGTCGGGACAAAAGCAAAATGTGCTGCCATGTAAATTGGGTTTGAGATGCAGACACAGTGATATCCTTGTGGTTATGGTAGCAGTGCTGAGCATGTTTTATACCTAATATCTTAATGCACATCTGTCTTGGGTAACTGACATATGGCCTATTAGGTTCCAAATTGCTGTGTTTTAAGACTTTTGTTGTCAGTCAGGCATTGTATACAGTTTTCAGTGGTAGAATATATGATGTGTTGATCAACAGACAGGCTGAAAGAATATGCTGAACATGTGTGTGTACTGAGATTTTGTTACACAAGAAGTAGAAATATCAAAAGTATTTTACCAGACAAGACAGCATATAGAGTGAAATCAAAATGTCTGGTGCTAGCAAAGGCTGTACACTGCCATGTAAACCATGTATGAGAGCAGTGAAATCCTTGCAGTTTTGAAGTGGAAATGGTACTCTTGTGTTTTTTTTTTTTTTTTTTTTTAACCATAGTGTCCTAGTATAATTGCATAACACGTCAGCTCCTTTTAATGACAGATCGCAGTAAAATCCGTTTGCCCCAGTACACATGTTTCAAATGCAGTATTTTGGAGGACATTTGGTGTGTCTGTCTGGCATCGTATCTAGTTGCCTTTGGGGTGGGGGCAATACAAATGTTTCAAAGTTTGTTACACCAAAAGGGGAAAAAAAAATCTAAACTTCACCAGACAAGATGTAGTCTCTTTTTACTACATATGGAGTGTGGCCTAAATGTGCACTGAAGAAGGTAGAGTGTCACCATGCAAGTGGGGATTGAGATGCAGGGAAATCCTTGGGGGTATGGTGGTAGATGTGAGTGTTTTGTACATTTGTTTAAAATTCCAGAACACTTTACCTTAGGGAAATTGACATAGAGCTTTACGCACAGGTTCCAAATGAAGCGTCTCAGAGGATTTTTTTTGTATCTCAATCTGGTATTAAATCTGGCTTTCTCTGGGCAGTGTATGACCTCCGTTTTTAAAGGCAAGGTGAAACTGATGTGCAGAAAGTTTGCTTACTTGTTGAAATTATCTCTTACTGTATGCTAGGTGAAAGTTAGTGTGCTGCCTTGTAAATCAGGATTGAGAAGCAGTGAAATCTTTGAAGTGTATTTACTGTATGTATTTTAAACCAAAGTATGTTATTAAAATTTCTTGAATTTATTATTGTGAACCACTGTAGGTTAACTGACATATGATCTAATATGTACAGAAATACAATGCCGGTTTCCCATAAGGAGCAAGTTGACTCTGCTCAGAAGCCAAGGTGAATATGTTTTTGTTGTACGAGAAATAGAATAAAACTTCTGTTTCTGCATGTAAAGTGAGGTCTAATCTCAGTTTGTTGCCCTATAAATCATGTTTGATATGTGGTGAATCTGTCTTCATAGGTTCTTAGGTGTGTACTAAGCGAATGGCCCTGGAGCCTTTACAAGCCTAGCCCATAGGGTTACCCTGGTATCGTGCCACCCAGCCATACTGGCCAAGGCTTTTGCCACGCCTATAGTGTCTTTTTTAGGCGGTGTTCCAAAGACCAAATTACCACCATAACAGCTATAAAAACAAATGCAAAACAAGGGTCATACTGCTCAATGCTAGAAGTCTAAATCACAAAATGCACTCGCTTGAAGCACTCTTTTTACAATGGAGAACATCAACATTTGTGCTGTAACAGAGACCTGGTTCAAGGCAGCAGAAAGCACCCCTGCACTACCAGGCTGTAACTCTTTCCACCGCTTTCGGACCCAGAACTTGGGCCGAAGCTTCAAAGGTGGTGGTGTTTCCATATTCATAAAAGGATGCACACACCTCCAGACTGGTAGCCCAACATAATGTATCAGAGGTACTTCAGGAGCAGCTAACATTGGGTAAGACAATGATTCAAGTCGTAACCTGCTGTAGGTCCCCAACCATGTCCCAAGACTCACACTCCACATTCCTAATCACCTTGGAGAATATTAGGGTCCAACCTAACACTCTCTCATACTAGGCGATTTCAACTATCCCTTCATCAACTGGGAAAACTACTCTTGTACCAATAGACTTGCCCAACATTTCCTGGAGTTCATTAATTCCAATGCCCTGGACCAGCTTGTTCTTACCCCCACTAAATGTAGCAACATCCTTGACCTGTTCATTACTAACATGGGCGACCGTTTCTCTACACCAATAGTTGGTTCCACCCTGGTTAGATCAACCACAAACTAATCACCTTGGAAATCCACATCCCCACCCTCTCCTCCTAAAAAGAAGCCAATCTGGTGGTCTCCTGCCATAAACAAACTTTACAACAGAAGGAGGAAACTGATGCGGAATAAGGTGAAGTCCCAAGACTGGAAAAACTCCCTACTCAGCCTCAACAAAAAGTTGAGATCCCTCATGAAATTCTCTGAAGTTTGCTATGAAAACAGAATTGCAGCAGATAATAAAGGCAACCACAAGGCCTTCTATAGTTATGTAAAGATTTTCCACAGCAATACCCAGATTAGCTCTGAGCTACTGCACAATTGTACCTCCTATACCAAGCCAACAGATATTGCCGTTATACTGGCCGACAGATTCATTGCCAACTTTACCACCCCCCCCCCCAAAAGGACCAATCACAATACCAGTAGATTACCAGGCACCCAGTATTACTGCTGCACAGGTTAAAATAGCACTGTCCAAGGCCAAGAATACAGCTTCTATGGGACCTGTGAATATCCTTGGCTGTGTTCTACATGAACTACAGAGTGAACTGGCATCTCACCTGTGTGCCCTGTTCAATCACAGCCTCACCTCAGGCTTTGTCCCTACCGAATGACGCACTGCTACAGTCATCCCTCTCCACAAAGGAGGAGCAACTACAGACCTTGGGAACTATCGCCCCATTAGCCTGGCGAGGCTGATATGCAAAGCTATGGAACGCATCATCATGGACCTAATAAACAAGGATATAGGGAAATCTCCAAGCTCTGGATCCCACACAGTTTGGTTTTGTGAAGGGTAGATTATGCCTTCTCAACTTGGTCGACTTCTTTTGAGTTGGTCAAAGGTGTTTTATTGATGGAGTAATTGGCTTATGTGGATGTTTTCCCAAAGGGCACTATAATGTACTTCTTGGTGCCAGAGTTTTAAACCATGGCTTTGGCACCAGTCATTTGTCTGCCTCAGACTATGTTGCAGGATACTATTGTGGGGAAATTCTATAAAAGTTCCTAATTTACAGTCATCTCTGAACTTTGTGAGCCTGAGCCCTTTGACATGAGCTTTGACTTCTGAGAAGTGCATGCTAAACAGGAGATGGCTGTGGATGAAGGCAAGGTGATTCATACAGCCTACCTTGATCTGGCAAAGGCTTTTGATACAATTCCCCACTCAGGAATCATAGAAAAACTCACTAAGCTAGGCATTAACTCCTATATCACTAGGTGGGTTGCAAACTAGCTCACAGTTGGAACCCACAGTGTGAAAATAGCTGACTCCCAAGTCAGACTGCCGACCAGTCACGGGTGGAGTCCCACAGGGTTCGGTCCTGAGTCCTCTCCTGTTTAGTAGGTTCATAGGTTCATAGCTATATACTAGGCTAATGACCAACAAGGTCTTTATAAACCTAGCCCTGCAGCCCAGCCAAATAGTGTCCATATGTAGCTTGAGTGTCTGTTAGGAGGGTATTGTTAGGATGGAGATCGCTAAGGGTTTGTGGGGGGGGGGGGTTATATTAGTAATATTTTACTTACTGTCTGCCTCTGTCCATTAGAGACGGACCAGGGGTGAATTTATTAGTTCTCATCCAAAGGTCAAGGTTATGTTTTAATAGGATCAGGTATAAACTCTACTTCACATGGATGGGAAACCTATTCCATAGGGGGATCATCTGAGACACATATCGGTCTCTTTAGCTTGTTTGATTTATGTCAGAGGAAGATTATAAATTTTTGGATCTAGCATTTCTAGTACCGTTTGTTTTGCAGATGTGCAAAAGATATTTAGGGGCTGGATCCAAGATTGCCTTTTATGCCAGGCATAGATCAACTCTTAACAACCTATAGATGACTGAGGATAGAGAGAGGGCCTTAAGGTGATCTGTGTAGGACAGTGTGTTAATCCCTTTGATTCTCCTGGTGAGGAACCTCTGTGGGCATTACAGCTGTTGCAAATACCTGGTCAGGTACATGGTGAAGGGGACCTGGTGCTCAATGGTGGGTCTAATAAGGGCCAAATAAACTATTATAACTTCCTTGGGCCTGGATGGCCATACCTTTTACATATAAGCTGGGCAACATAGAATGACTTTAGCTGTGTGTTGGTCGAAGGCCAGATTACTGTCTACATATGTTCCCAGATCTCAAACTACTGGGTCAACTCTGTGGTGTTTTATTGATGGAGTAATTGGCTTATGTGGATGTTTTCCCAAAGGGCACTATAATGTACTTCTTGGTGTTGAGTTTTAAACCATGGCTTTGGCACCAGTCATTTGTCTGCCTCAGACTATGTTGCAGGATACTATTGTGGGGAAATTCTATAAAATTTCCTAATTTACAGTCATCTCTGAACTTTGTGAGCCTGAGCCCTTTGACATGAGCTTTGACTTCTGAGAAGTGCATGCTAAACAGGAGATGGCCCAGCATGGATCCCTGAAGTGCTCTGCTGGTTGCTCGTCTCTTGGTGGAGGTGGTCTCACCAATCCTTACTTCTTGGGTCCTATCTGCGAGCCAGCTGGGCAGTATGCACGGTCTTTCTCTCATCCATTACCTTGGTGACCTTCTCAAGGAAATCTATCGGGTTAAGTAGGCAAGACCTTCCCTTGACGAAACCAAACTGGGATGAGCCCAGTATCTATGCATTGCCAATGTCCTTGTTGATCATTCCATGATGATTTGTGCTGTGACTTTCCATATTGGAGTTGCCAGACTGATGGATCCATAGTTTCCAGGGTCAGTTAATGGACTATCTTTGAGAAGAGGGAGGACCACTGCAGTCCTCCGTGCACTGGATGCATAACCTGTTTTGAGGCTGAAAAATGCCTCAATACATCCTGAAAGGTCATATTTAAACTATTTAGTAAGCAAGCTGGAACATTGCTGGGGCCCACTGACTCAGTGTTTTTTGGTGTTGGCAACCACTGCCAAGACCTGCTCCCTGCTGATAGTTTGGGGAGGATATACTAAAAGCGATTTCACGGGAGTGGGGGAGGGGAGTGAAGTTTGAGCTGAATTTGCCAGCCAACAAATTCCCTAGGTCTCTCTGCTCAGTGAAGGTAGAGCCATTTAGGATCATTTTAGCGCACTGCTGTGTATTACCTTTAAGGTTTTGGACTTAGCTGAAGGCCTTTTAAGACTGTATTAGAATATGCTTTTTACCAACTAACCCAACAAATGCAACAAAAAATCGACTCCCTAAGCCCCATGAGCATTCATTGCTGTGTCTCACCTGTATGAATAGTCAGTATACAGATATATTACAGTCATGATACAGACAACATAGTGTTATGAAAAATCATTTAAAGGTAGATCAGAATGTGTGCTTACACCAAAAAAAGTTTAGTATTTTACAATAATAGGGCAGTGGTAACGTGAAACCTCATAACAATGTAAAGTTAAGGAGAGTACGGTACACTGTATGTGGTCAAGTAGGTAATACAGGATAAATTTAGAAGATTACTGGCCAAGTGGTCATTTTAGGACAGGATGGGATAGAGTGAATAAGGATAGTTTTAGGGGAATTACCCAGAAGCAACTTATTGCAAGTGATTACAATTAAACAAGGGAACAAGGAGGATAGTACAATGATACAGCTGTTTGACTGATCACAACATTTGGTTCTCCTGTTCAGTTCCCATTTGGGGTGTATACTTTGTGGTGATCATCGTGTTTCACTGTTGCAGTCATTACAATTGGGTTATCCTGCTGGCAGGCTACCCGCAGTCGGCCCAAGTTCCAAAGTATAGGTCCGGCGTCAGTTGCTGTCGCCTCCTCCCTGACGTCTTTGCGCCAGGGGTATAAAAGATGCAGTTGACGCCATTTTCTTCAGTCTTTCTTGCTGCGCAGTGCCCGAAGCAAAAGCAGATCGCAAGTCCCGGTCAGCCGACTCCTGAGATTTTCGAATTCGAATTTCAGATCCGAAGTCTTCATTAAAGCTAAGTACCCCGTTGGGGAAACCTTTTTCTTGCTCCAGACCGATGTCAGAAAAAGTTAATAATTGTATTTCTTGTGGGAAGCAAATACCTCATAAGGGTTTTCATTCTTACTGTATTCCTTGCCTAGGCCCTGACCATGGCGTTGCTAGTTGTCGGTTTTGTGCTAGATTTAACTAACGCACTATGAAGCATAGATACAATTTTGCATTTCATTACTTTGGCAGAAGATTCAATTATATTATGCCGTCAGAACAGCAGACTACCGGAGTTTATAAAAAGCGCAAAGAAAAGGACAGGCATCCGCGGTCCAAAACAGACTAGGCTTCCGCTAGGCCTGTTGCCGGTTCTCCAGTGAGGCGCTTTCGCAGCCCCTGACGCCCGCTACCTCAGAGCCACAGGCCGCTTCCGACTCCCACGTGGAGCCGACTAGGCCGCTGGAAACTCAAGGTATTGGACTCTCGGAAGCTATTCCCTCAGATGGGTCCAGAGCCGCTGAGCAGGCATCTGCTTCTGAGGGTGTTTTCAGGCCTACACAATTATATGTAAAACCAACTTCAGCTTCAAAGGCAAAGACTAAAGTAGCTCTAAAGATAAAGAAACAAGTACAGCATTCTCCTGGACAGGCCTCCATGCCTAAAAAACAGATGCTTAAAATAGCCGAAGACCTAATTATTTTGATCAGGGGTTCCCATCCCCCTCCTGATAAGAGGCCTAGGCAAGAGATAGAATATTAATCTTCAGATCAGGTTTCCATTTCCTCTGATTCCTCTTCTGACCAGGAATATTCTCTTCCTCCCTATGAGGATTCTGGTGCTGAAGAATCTATCCCTTCAGCCTCTCCTCCTGAGGATTATTCTTTTGGGGAGACCCTGCATACTATGAGGGAGCATTTCCACTGGGAGAGCCAAGATTATTCAGAATCCAAGAAAAGGCTCAAGACTTCCTTTTACTACCTCAGCACAGGCCCCTTGCTATTCCTCCTGTTTTAGACATTGTAGATGTATTTTCAGAGTCCAGTCTGTCTCCTGACTTTACCACCAGCTCCTGTTAAGCCAGACAGATACTATAGGGTTCCCGATTTCACATAAATTTCTTTACAAAAACCCTGCTGCTGACCAAAAACCCTGCTGCTCACCCAGAAACTATCTCTCAGGGTCCCAAGGGGGTCAAGGCTTCCACTGCAAAAAAAACATATCCCCTCTGATAGGGATACAAAGACCCTAGACATATGGGGAAAAAAGATTTATACTTCTGCTGCCTTGGCTGTAAGAGCTTTAAATTGTCAGTTTCATATGCTTAAATATCAGCGATATCTTGTGACACTGCTTAAACAGAACAGAAGAAAAGATGGCAGGACACTGCTGCTGCTCAATAAAATATTTAATAAAAACTTTAGTAACAAATAAACGAAGTAATCCAAGTGTAGACAGAATAAAAAGGTTAGCGCTTTCGGGTTACACCCTTCATCAGACAATAGACATTCTGTGCATATTCCTTTTAAAATAACTCAATGAAAAACACGCCTCCTCAAGAGTGTGGGCTTTAAAGGAACAACATCATTTAAACCTGGGGGTAGGTGTGCCATTAGGTCTATAATCCATTTGGTTTCATCCAAAGCAGTCTGCAACCTGACATCCCCACCCTGATTATTCAATCTAATGTTGACAATAACCCTAAATGTAAAACTATGTGTTGGATGTATGCATGTATGCCTGTAAAGGGCATTGCTGTCATCCTTATTCCTTATACTTCCTAAATGTTGTAGGATTCTCACCTTGAACATGTTTGTGGTCATGCCCACATAAAAACTGGGGCATTTTGTGCATTCAGCCAAATAGACCACATTTGAAGTCCTGCAAGTGGCTCTACCTTTGAAAGTGATGATCTTCCCAGTGGTTCTATGTAGAAAGTTGACCTCTTTATTGATAAAGCTACAAGCTTTACATGTACCACATGGAAGTGTGTCTGCCCTGCTCTTAAATGGCCTGCTCTCAAAAAGACCATTCTCTTTACATAATATGTCACTCAAGTTCTTATTCCTTCTATATTGAAAGTAAGGTCTGTTGCCAATGAATCCCTTTAAACTGGTGTCACTGGTGAGAATGTTCCAGTTGTTGTTAACAATTTTACGGATATCACTGATATTGCTCCCATATGTGAACAGCAGCTTAGTACCTCTCTGTGTAGGGGTATCCTGCACTGACACTACGGGAGTTTGGAGCTGGTTCCTATTGAGCCAAGGTCTAAATTTGGTTTGTCTCTGGATCTTACCATTATCTATGACTCTCTTTACCATATTCTTCCCATAGCCTCTTTGCTCAAAATGCCCCGTTAGGTCCACTAACTCTTGTTCAAATTGCTTGTCATCTGTACTGATCCTGGAGACACGACTCACTTGTCCCCTGACAATATTTGGGAAAATATGGCGAGGATGCATGCTGTCGAAGGACAGCAAGGTGTTTTTCCAGCAGTCCTTCTTATGTAGGCTGGATGAAAAACCTGTCTGGTGTTGTGTGACCTTTACATCTAGGAAATCTATGGATAGATAGGAAGTGTTCGCACTAAACTTAAGGAAGGTGGTGGTAGTGTGTAGATATGACAGAAAACTATTAAACATATCATGTTCTCCATTCCAAAGAATAAAAATATCATCTACAAATCTAACATACATCAAAATGTAATCCTTCCAAGTGGCATTTCCCAGAATGTTCATCATTTCCCATTTAGAGAGGACCAAATTCACATAGGTATTGGCACAGGGTGTGCCCATGGCTACACCCTGTGCTTGCCTATACGTGGAGCCTGCTCCCAAAAAAACATTGTTATCCAGCACTAATGTTAACAAATCCTTGATGAGTTCTATTTTATTCTCAGAGACATCCAAATCTGTCAAAAGTTCGGCTATAGAATTAATACCATAAACATTATTAATCACTGTAAAAAGACTATTAATGTCTAGAGTTACCATAAGAACATTGTCTATACTGGCAGGTTTGACAACATTCCCCAAAATCTGTAAAAAATGCCCTGTATCTATTAGGATACTATCCATTTGTTGGATGTAAGGTTTTAATAAAAAATCTATCCATATAGAGATGTTTTCGGTTACCCAACCCCTGCCTGAAACAATCGGCCTGAGGGGTGGGTCATTCAAACATTTATGCAGTTTGGGTAATGCCTTAAATATTGGGATTGTTGGTTTCTCTATCAGTAAAAACTGATAGGTCTCTTCGGTGATACTAAAGTTGTTCTTCAGAGTGGTTAACTTCATATGCACTTTGTCGACTATGTGTTTAACAGATACAGGATTAATCTCTACATATGCCCTATCATCTTGTAACAAATGTTTTATTTTATCATTATACCATACAGTGTCCATTAAAACAATGGCTCCCCCCTTGTCCGCCTTTAAACAGAAAATGTTGACATTCAGAATGTGCAAGAAATGCAGGATTTTATTGCATGCAGCTGAACAAGTGGGAAAGCATACTTTGCAATGTGGTTTTGATTCTCTAGAGGCCTGCCTGCAGGGCCGCAGTTACAGGTTCTGTCATTAGGAGGCATGCTTGGTTAAAAGAACAGAATCTGCCCGATCATGTTAAAGCAAAACTATTGGATGCTCCATTACAGCATGATACCTTGTTGCAGAAGAGGTGTTGAAGAAAATAGAGGACAAAGCTAAATTTATGCAAACAGTGAAGGATTTCTTACAGGTACAGACTCCCAGATTTAGCAGGAACTGGCCTACAAAGAATTGGTCCTTTCCAGTGTCAAACAGACCACAGAGAGGCAGATACAGGCGCCCCAGAGGCGGATCACAGTCCCAAGGCTCATACAGGCCTAAACAATGGGGTGCTTCTACCTCCAAAAGCAGAGAGGAAAAATCACAGCCATACAGGAAACAGTCTCAATGACTTTCCCCTGCCAGCACCAAGCACTTATCTTCTGGCAGCTCCTTTGGGGGGAAAACTAGCACTTTTTTCACAAAATTGACACATGCTCACCCAGGACAAATGAGTCTTAAATATCGTATCTCAAGGCTACAGGTTCCAGTTTCACACTCTGCCAAGGCCAAACGGTATGCCAGACCTGCCACGCAATCAATGGGCAGAGGCACAAAAACAAGTTTCATCCCTCATGGACATGAGAGCCATTCAGCAAGTACCACAGCAAGAGCAGGGACTAGGATTTTACTCGAGGCTATTCTTGGTACCCAGAAAGGACAAAGCCTGGAGACCAATACTAGACCTGTCTATCCTAAACACATTCCTGGATATTCCAAAATTCAAAATGTTAACTCTGCAGCAGCTTCTGCCATGCTGGGCAAGAAGGCTTGGCTTGTGACTTTAGACCTAAAAGAGGCATACCTGCATGTCCCAATCGGACAATCATGCAGAAGATACCTCAGATTTATAGCTGGCTCAATGCACTACCAATTCTCTGCACTGCCCTTTAGCTTATCTACTGCGCCCAGGGTCTTCACAAAATGCCTGGCACCAGTAATTGCATTTTGCAGACAGAGGAATACAAATATATCCTTACTTGGACGACTGCCTTATTCAAGCAGAGAACAAGGACACTCTCTACTACAGCATTTGACATTTTGTAAAAAGGTTACTAACAGGTCTAGGGTACACAGTAAGCAAAAAGAAATCAAAACTTGTACCCTCCCAAGAGATAATATTTCTGGGTGCAAGCTTAAATACAACTGCCCAGATGGCTTATCTCACGCCAGACAAACACAGACAACTGACTACTTATTTCAAAATGTTGGCAACAAAGACACACTTATCTGCAGGAAAAATTCTGCAGGCTTTAGGCTTCACGGCATCCTGCATATTGCTAATTCCATATGGAAGACTGCATATGAGGAAACTTCAATGGTATCTAAAAAGTGTTTGGACTCAACATTGCCTCAGCCTGGAAACAATAATTACCCTCATTCCCTGCCTGCAACAGGAGTTTCGATGGTGGGCAAAAGCCTGTCACCTCAACACGGGACAGCCATTCACCTTACCCACAGCCAGGCAGACATTGACAACAGATGCATCAGATTACGCCTGGGGGGCCCATATGGCAGGAAGATGTATTCAGGGCACATGGTCTGCAAGTCAAATGCATCTACATATCCATCAAAAAGAGATGTTAGCTGTTCAGAATGCCCTGACAGCCTTCAAGGATCTACTTCATCCAGGACAACTACTGATAAAGATGGACAATACTACAGTCATGTGGTACATAAACAAGCAGGGGGGCACACATTCCTAACCCCTCTGCAGACTAGCCATGAACTTGTGGGACACAACATTGACTTGCCAAGTACACCTGCAAGCACAATTCCTGCCAGGAAGGATAAATACTCTGGCAGACGAACTAAGCAGAAACCTAATGGATCCCCACGAGTGGAAATTGGATCCACAAGTCTTCAGCATGATAACAAAGAACTGGGGATGCCCGTACATAGACCTATTTGCCTCCCCTCACAACTGCCAACTACAGAGATTCTGCACAAGGACTTATCACAAGCAAGCATGGAAAGTGGAAGCTCTATCTTTCAACTGGAAAAACCTAACCATATATGCTTTTCCTCCCCTGCCTCTCCTCCCCAAGGTACTCCTCAAGGTCAGACAAGAGAAGCCAAAAATGGTACTGATTGCCCCAGACTGGCCCCGCCAGCACTGGTACCCAATCCTAAAGAGCTTGTCTCAATGCCCAGCTTGGACATTACCTCAAATTCTTCACTTATTGACCCAACAAGACAATCAGATACTGCACAGCCAACTCAGGACCTTAAACCTGGCAGCATGGCGGATAATGTAGCCATTCAAGACGCACCTCTCTCTAAAGCAGTGATGGATGTTATTTTGGAGGCCAGGAGGCCTAGCACCAGAAAATCTTATGCAGAAAAATGGAAGAGATTCTGTGCTTGGAACCAGGCACAAGGTATTGACACGATTGTTCCAAATATTCCTCAGATTTTGCAATACTTAACTGAGATGCTGGATAAAGGCCTTTCCTTTTCATCAATTAAAATTCATGCCTCTGCCATTTCAGCTCATTGCAATACAGAACCACCTATTTTTTCTCATCCATTACTAAGGCAGCATCTCAGAGGGCCCAAAAACATAAGACCTCTAAGGAGAGCACCAATACCTGCATGGGACCTCAACTATGTCTTGGAAAAACTCACGCTGCCTCCGTTTGAGCCAGCCTCTGCAGCTGATAAAAAAAAATCTTATCCTGGAAAACAGCTCTGCTCCTAGCAATAACCTCTGCTAGACGAGTCTGAGTTACAGGCACTCATGGCTGTGGAACCTTTTATCATTTTCCATCCTGACATGGTTTCTCTGAGGACAAACCCTACATTTATACCTAAGGTAGTGTCCAGTGTGGCCCTTGTCCAAACAGTTCATTTGCCTACCTTTTACCCAAACCCACAGAGTAAGGGTGAGAGACGTCTACATTCTTTGGACATTCATAGGCAGCTACGCTTCTACTTGGACAGAACCAAAGCTTTCAGAAAGACTGAACAACTTCTAGTGGCATATGCTGCAGGATCACAAGGAAAGCCTATCTCAAAATAGACTATTTCAAAGTGGGTAGGCCACTGCATTCGTTTCTGCTATTCACAGCATGGCAAATCGGTGCCTAAGGGCATTAAGCCACATTCAACCGCAGCCACTTCAGCAGCCTTCCTCAGAGGAGTACCAACCAAAGACATCTTAGAGGCTGCAACTTGGAGTTCACTGCATACTTTTACAAAGCACTATCACTTGCCTCTCTACTCTAAATCCAGGGCAGGCTTTGCCACTGCAGGTCTGCAGGGCCTGATGGCCTCTCCTAATCCTATTTAGCACCAGTCTCCCAACCTTAGCTTTGGGATTCGACCCAATTTTAATGACTGCAACAGCGAAACACGATGAACATTGCACAGTTGTGTACCTACCATAAATGTAGATGTTTGAGTGTATTCACTGTTGCAGTCCAGGTTACCCTCCCACCATCCTCCTTTTCCTTGCTGAGACTTATCTGTACTTCTCTATTCTATGCAACCTATGCGGTGTATTTGCTTGTAGATGAAGGAAAAGTTGTTTTTTCTGTATGCATGCTTATTGGCATAATTTAGCCTACCATTTTAGGGGCACCTGACATCTGGGGCAAGAAAAACTGAAGAAAATGGCATCTGCTGCATCTTTTATACCCCTGGCACACTGACGTCCGGAAGGAGGTGACAGCAACCAACGCCGGACCTAGACTTTGGAACTCGGGCCGACTCCGGGTAGCCTGCCAGCAGGATAACCCAATTGTAATGACTGCAACAGTGAATACACTCAAACATCTACATTTATGGTAGGTATACAACTGTACTTTATCTGCATGCCCCCTCTGTATTCACCCCCAGTGATTTGGTTTCCTCCCATCTCCCTAAAACATGCTATTGTTGAACTACCGTTCTGGGAGACGGCCTATAGATATAAACACGTGTGCTGAGGTGGATGTATGCCAACCAGGACTGCTGCATTGCCTTACACCAACTAAATGCTGGGAAGGGTCTGGCTCGACTACAGCCCTGGACAGGATAAAATAGCAGAAAAATGAATTCTTGAATAAATGAAAATCAGATATCCAGATGTATAGCCTTATTTTCTACAGACAGTTAATGGAAAATGGAGTAAGATATTGCAGCAAATATTCTTAGCAACTAAAGCTATAAGGAAAAAAAAATAGAATAAAATATAAGTGTAGGAGCTTTCAGAAAAAGAAATGCAGTAACTATTGTGATGTCCCTCTTTTGGGCCAGTGATCAAGGAACCTGAATCCTCACCACTGACACTAGTGAGGGATATTCACTTGGAACAAAAACAGACGCACAGTATTTCCAGATGCACCCCTCTGCACCAAGCACAATTTCCCTTAAGAGCACACAGGGAACACACTCTTTCCAGATGTTGGTTTTCCCTCACTCTCTCCAGGCCCCAGTAAGACCCCCACTGGTACAGCATTAGAGTTGAAACCTCAGCCATCTACTTCTCTGAAGTCCAGGCCAACACAAAGGGACCCTGCCTGACAAAGGTCGCAGACCAATTGCAAGTTGGGAGCTATTGACTTCCCAATTGATGTTGACATCCTACAGAAAGGCCTCACTGAGACCAACGACTGTTGTCAGAACCATGGCCTTAAGCTCAGTGCCAAAGTGTTGTCATCCCCCTTGGGAAAAACCTGGTTCCCATGAATTACCACATTGATGGTAGTCCATTGAGCACAGAAGGCGTCGAGATCTGGGAACACAGGTTGACAGCAGCCTCTCTTTTGACCACCACATTGCCACTGTGGTCAGAAAGTCCTATGTGGCACATCTCATTACTAAGGGTTTTGCATCCAGGAAGAAAGAGGTCATTGTCTCCCCCTACTCTTCCCTCATTAGGCCAGTCATTGAGTACAGTGCCCCATTTGGCATATATCTCACTAGACACCTGCAACAACTGGAGAGGCCACAAAAGTACCTCACAAAGAGGATCCTAGGCCTTAAACACTTGTCCTATATGGACAGACTCAAAAAAACTCCAACTATTCTCTGTTTCATATCACCTACTTGGAGGCAATCTCTGCTTGACTTACAAAGCCGTGTCTGACCCAGCTCTTTTAGAAATGCAACATCTAAAGAAATCCCAATCCCTCCGCACCACACAATCCAGAGACCTCCACCTAATTACCACAATCAACAGAAGGGACAGGTTCATAACCTAGAGACTGCCCATGCTATGGAATAGACTTCCCATACATATCAAGCAGAGCACCTCACTGACCTTCAAGAGAAATCTTGATCAGTGGATGGGAAATAAAAAAAAAAAAAAAAAATTCACCCAAGGGATAACTCCAGTGGCTCTACTCGACAGAGGCACTGGGGACTAAGGTCAGGTGGTACAATGCCAGGGTAATCCTATGGCTAAGCTTGTAAAGGCCCCAGGGCCATTAACCTAGTACACACCTATGAACCTTATTTCAGTTTCTCTGCAGTATGGGGTTGTAGAAATGGGTAACTTCATTCTGATTAAAGTAAAGCACTACATACTGCTTGGGATTCTGGGGTAGGATGAGAGCCTGTCATTACTGCCTTGCTTCTGAAATATGTACAGTAGAGTAGAATCTTCCACTGAGATCATGCTGAAAGTTCCATTTCCTGTAAAACTGTGCAACTGTTTTAGACTTCAGGGACAGTGGTACTTGGGATTCTGTAGATCTTTTAGCTGCTGGCAGTGATAGGGCAGGTAAGCTGTTAGGTTAAGATTCTTCTTTATGCCAGCTGTTATAAGTGCATTGTCTAACTTTATTTCAAGTCAATAATTTGAGTATTTTGATTTTAAGTGTTTTACCATCAGTTCATTTATTTATTATATGGCTGCAGTGGTGCAGCGGTTAGCGTTTTCACCTCACAGCAAGAGGTTCTCCCGTTAGATTCTCGGCTGGACCGCCTTCTGTGTGGAGTCTGCATGTTCTCCCCATGGTCGAGTGACATATAAAGACATGCAGATAGGGTACGTGTGTGAATGGGTGTGCCACCTTTGAATGTTGGGTGTCGGGCTGGCAACTCAGCGCCATAAAAATCTACTGCCAATCATTAGCAGACCGGAGTTCCACTGTGCCGACCCCTAACCGGGAAAAGCCAAAAGACATTACTATCATCAGTTCATTTATTAGTATGTGTGTGTAGTCTTTGCTTTCTCTCAGCTGTTGGCTTCTACCTTTTGAAGACTTCCTGATTAAGCTGTTTTTTCTTTACCAATGTTTGTCAGTTGACTTGTCTTAAGGTAAACTGTATTTTGTGCTCTTGCTTTATCAGAATGCTCTAGCTGATAGTTGTTACTGTAAAGACAGGAAAGAGGGTTTTAGTACTGGCAATAGATCACTAATCACTCTGAATGTAGGGTGTGTGTGTAGAATAATTTTGGACAGGTTTTGATTACGTTTAATAAGGTTGCACAAAGTACTGATCTGAGTCTTTTGATAAGTGAAATTTTGAGGAGCTGTTTATTACACTGTACACCTACAAATTGAAGTTATAAAGCGTGCGTGTGTGCAATGTGATCGTTACCTGTATGTATTTACCATATGTTTTTCAGGCCATGTGCCCCTTGTATATTATTTGGTGGTCAGGTATCTAGCTTTTGAGACCATAGCCCCTGCATATCATATGTAACATGGCGGCCTGTGGGTTTATACATCCATTTGTCACATATTAACATTGGTTTGCAGAGTGTGGATACTGTGAACTGAACTAGTATAGCCTGCATAACAGTTTTTGTCAGCAGAAAGTGTTTGTATCCTTGTGGCCATAAGGTACCTATGTAACAGTTTACTTTACATAGCATGTATTTTTTCTGTAGTAGTATACTCTATATAGCAGCTATCTTTTCAAAGTAGCTAACAAAAGTGGGAAAAAAGTTGCTGTCATAGCTGATATATCTCAGAAGGAGATGATGTAACATCAGGGACAACCTGCATCACCTGCAAACATCCTGAATATGGATGATTGATGGCACCTTCCTCACCAGTCTGTCTTTGTGCCATTATATGGCATGGCTTAAGAAGGGAGCAATAGTAGTATGACTCCGCTTTCCCTCATGACTCCCTTGGGCAAACACACCTACCATATTCTCTTACCAACAGTGTTGAATATGGCAAGCAAACCTGTCCTACAGGTGAAACCTTGGCTTATAATGCAGGAGTTTGAGCTCACATCAGTGAGGGCAGTTAAGGTGATTACAGACACTGTTGCTGAATGCTGCAGGTTCCACTTGACAGTGTGAGAGAGGGAGAGGGAGAGATGAAAGTGTCATAGCTGATTAATGAATGCAGACTGAGAGGAAACAATGCTGTCTTTGAGTGAGGTGATGGCCACATTGGGTGCAGCTAAGATTTAGTTCATTGAACACAGAGATAACCGATTAGTGTCATGTCAGTGAATGTGCTGTGTGTAGCAAAGTAACTTGGTCTGTCCTCATATAACATTAGAATGCAACTTAACCTAAAAATAAATGGAGCTAGAGCTGTAATCGAGATGCAGTGAAACACCTGAGAATGAAACCATGTAAGGTACATGAGGGATAAGGGGCAGCAACATAAAAGAGAACTTTCTATTCCCTACCAGAAGTGTGTGAGTGAATGGGGTGAAACTGAGCTTTGGGTACTAAGATGTTACAAATCGCTTCCTTAGTATTAAGTGGTGGAGGACTTTGTTAGGCTTGTTTGGACATTTCAGTATTTAAAGTGCAATCAGTACCAAGTAGACCCGAGGCAATGGGTGAGGTTTTTTGCCCACTCTTCTTTCAGGCAAAGCTTTGCATTCTTTAGCAAAATGTCTGTCTGACAATTGTTTAAGCTGTTCAAAGGTTTAAAATCTATTTGTCTACTATTCAAAATCTTAAAAACGGCTTAGAAATCATAGCTGTAAAGCAAAGGACAATGTTTGTGATTTTCATTGCAGAAGTAAGCACTTTCATAGGGTGGTGAGTGGATGCTAAAGTTACTACTTTTGGAATGTTACAGAAGAAGGCATGATTAGGGAAAACACGCTCTGTATCATACTTGTGGTCATGAGAATTTGGTTAATCAATTGGTATTGTAACAGTGCCAAAGAAATGGGCCAAAAAGGAGATGTGTCAAACCAGCAAGGCACAACTGCGTGTGCAGGGGATACCCAACACTGTGCATGAGTATAAGAGACATTCTAAACCTTCACAGCACATTCCACAAGTAGTGGGGAAAAGCATTGGCTCAAGTACACCCCAGAGTCTTGGGCTAAAATATTCTCATTGCAACCAGATGGGGTATGAACATTCCAAACCTTCACAATAACAGAGTGAGGAACAGAAATCCTTTGAGAAGGCTAACAGAGGTAGCACCATGGTAGTGATAAGCTTTCTTGAAATTGCAGCTGCCCCAAGTAAGCAAAAGGGCCTGTACTCTACCATGGTAGATTATAAAGAAGCCACTGCTTAGAGGAATAGTTAATCAGACTACTCTTACGCCTGCAGTTAAGGAACATTACTTGGCTAGGCATTCCACAACATTTAATGCCATGAGAAGGATACTTTTTTCAGATGCCATTAACCGGTCACACTTTTAAGATGAACTGTAAATAGGATTCCAAAATGGTGGTCGTCTGATGCATACCCTCTCCTCATGGCTCTCTACCCAGTAAATGGATTATACACTTAATTTAGTGAATTCTTGATTATAAACTACATCTTGTCAAATCTAAATCCTAGGAAAATAATCTGATCACTGAAACTTACATTTTTGCTGGGGATTACCATTATAACTTTGCTCTAGTATTCTACAACAAGATAACAGTGATCCTACACGTGGATCTTAGAGGCCTAATACTCTCAGCATCACAGTTACTGACAGCTCCCTCCAGGATCCCTTCTCAAGGATGCCGAAGGAAAATGAAAATATGGACATTTAAACTACTAAAGCAAAATTTTCTTCCATCTCAAACTCACCAGAAAAGGAAGCAAAAAGACCTAGATCTGCTAAATGCACTCAAGATCCAATAAAAATTCAAGTGAAACAGAAAGGCGAAGGAACTCTTCAAACTGACGGGCTGAAAAGCGCCCTTCTCCTACTACATTCAGCGATCCAAGAGCTGTCAAAAAATGACCTCTTTCGGTTTCACAATAAATAAAATTGCTGATCGCCTGGACCTAGTGGAAAATAAATCTAAAGCAAACGAGAAGCAAACGAAATAGAGATTGAACATCTAAAAACTGAAATCCAACTCCGAGATAAAACAATATCTGACATTCAAGCTAAGGTTACAGACCTGGAGGCTAGAAGTAGAAGAAATAATTTGATCATCAGAGGTCTATCCGAAAAATATGAGTCTCTCCAATTAACTGACACTATCACTCAAATTTTTAATAATCTCATTCAAGTAAATAACTCCCCTACTAAATACACCATCGAAAGAGCGCACAGAGCCCTACGGAAGCAACAGGCTTCTGCATCTCCAAGGCCCATCTATGTAAAAATGCTTAACCACCAGGATGCGCAAAATATTCTTTCAACCTTTAAAAAATCAAGTAACTTTACTTGGAACAACCAGAAAATCTGTATTTCACAAGATTTACCTAATGAAATTAGAGAGAAGTGTCGCAAACACTCCCCTTACTGCTTGGATCTTATCACCCGAAAAATAAAGTTCCAAATGAGATTTCCACACTCATTATCTTTCACTTTTAAAGAAACGAAGCTAACTATATTAAATCCAAAGGAAGCGGATATAATATTTATGAAATGTTTTGGCTCAACGCCTTCCACTTATTAACCTCCCTGGAGTCTTGGGTCTGCTGATTTAAGATGTCTTGTTGTTCTTAGTGCTCCTTCGGGCATCAGTTTCTTTTGCATCCGGTCGATATCAGCAAATTGTTAAAATCTTCAATTGTCTTGTGGATTTTACTGTTGTCTAGATGGGTCCTTTTACACTGCTTGCAGTTGCCCTGGGGATCAATAATCCATAAACACTGAGGAAGATCTAGAAGGTAACCCTCTTAAAACCGGAAATACCGAAAACAAACTTCCTCTACCTTTTCAAAGCTGTCCCAACATCTTTAGCCTCGGAGCTACATGATAGCTTATTTCGCTATATTTCTGAGCAACGGACTTCTCGAGAATGCTTCGTTTAAATAGAGTATTGAGGTACTTTTCTTTGAGACCTTCACTAACCTGCAAGTATGACTTGATCTTTCAGGGGCTTCTGAGCTCCGTTTATGTATACAAACCTATAATACTATCCGTGCTTGCTAGAAAACTGAATCTCAAGATGGATGTATTGTTTTTGATCCGCTATAGCAACAGGCAATTAAACAAACAGTACTGTACCTCGTCGGCCCTGGAAAATCAATACGTGACTTTTTGTTTGCCTTGAATTTAGAGCTGGTCATTATAAATGCATGTGTTCACCCTTTCTTGTTAATATGTTGTTCTCTTTTGATGACTCCATTAGTTTCTCTCGAATATTGTCTATTTAGTTTAAATATGTCATTGTACAAACAAGTTAAAGGCTAAATATGAATATTATGTTACTATGAAGAAACCGGTATGATTTGAAGCTTCTTAAGGTGTACAATGTCTTTCTCTACATCTCATTAGTCAAGTATAATAGAGGAGCTGTTTCTAATACCTTGTGTCATTTCAATAATATAATCCCCTAAAAGAGCATATTCAGGGTTTTTTATATATATATATATATATATATATATATATATATCTATATATATATATATCTATATATATATATATATATATAAACTGAATTCCATATTTTATGATAATCATCTTATAATGATCCATCCCCAATAAACTACCCTTCAGGAACGGGAAGCTATAAGGATATGGTAAGAAGGGTCTGTAGATGACTTGTGGGGGAATCTGTTGTACTATAAGTGTAAATATTGTTGGTATTTCTTTGCATTTCACTTCATCTCCCTTTTAATTAAACTGCTTTCTGATATTGTATATAGTTCTCCTCTCTCAATTGTAGGAATTTTGTGGCTAGGCACGGGGATAGATTGGAGAGAGGTATGTGCCAGTACCTTATGTATTTATACTTATTACAAATTCACTAATTACCTTCTATTTTTATCTATACTACACTTCAGTTACCTATATATCTTCACTCAGTCTCTATTAAATAATGGTTAATTGTTGGAATATTACGTCCTGGAATGTTAGGGGGCTTCAAATGAAGAGTAAAAGGAATTTGGTTTTACATTTGCTTTATAAATCCCAGGCTGACCTATATTTTATACAAGAAACCCATATGAAAGATGTCGAATGGGGGAAGGAGAATAATAGAAAATGGGTAAAAGAAATTATAACGTCGGGTAACTGTAATGACTCTAGAGGAGTTGCTATCATTATCAACAAGTCTTTTAAACCTACGATTATTGACCGTGGGATGGATCAAGAGGGTAGATGGTGCTATTTTGTATGTTTGTCCCAGGAATTAAACAAACCTACCCTATTTCTTAATGTGTATAGCCCCTGTTTGGGTCAACAAGACTTTATAATGGAGATCTACAACTTCCTTCTTAAATTCCCGAACCATATGTTTATTTTGGGGGGTGATTGGAATATGGTCATTGACCCTAACAGATAGATTGGGTAAACCATCAAACCTGAATCTACAGGATTCCCTAGTCTTAAAAGAGTTGATCCTTGACTTTGATCTGACTGATCCCCATCTCATTTGAATGTGGCCCAGGGAATAATAATAGCTTTACTTACTACTCAAAATGTCATCATTCTTGGTCACGTATAGACTTCTTCCTAATATCCAACTTCTTAACAAATGAACGAATCAAACTTCGAACGGAACCTAGATTTTTATCGGACCGCTCAAAAATAATCCTGGAGATAGACTTTAATGATAACCCACCCCCGGTTTATAAAAATTATAATTGGACACCAAATAGTAATTTACTTAAAGAACAATCAATAAAGGAGGAAATTTCCTATACTCTTAAAGAATTCTTCTCCCCCACTCGAGCTAGGGACATTCCTTTTGATGTTCGATGGGCTGCTTGTAAAACGGTATTGAGAGGGATTTTCATTAAGAAAGCTACCTATCTTAAAAAATTCAGCAAAGCTCAGGAGGATAAATTAATATCAGAAATAAAGACCCTGGACGATAAGCTTCTAGAGAGATTCTCCCCTGAGCTAGAAAAACAATTATTTATCAAACAAAAAGACCTGCTGGAAATCCAACATTCCAATTTTTCACTTCTGGAACTCAGATATATTGCCAAATACTCTGCATCCTTACAAACACCATCCAAAGCTCTTGCTAAGCTGATGAACTGTTCACCCAAAACCCCAAGAATTACATTTATAAGACATTGTAATACTCTTTTTTTTTTTTTAACTCAAATACACAAATCATCCAATTATTCCATCAAATCTATAGAGATTTGTATGCTTCTAACATCTCATCATCTTCCCAAAGTGAAATGAGGGAATTTCTATCCAACCTTTCTTTCCCTAAACTATCCAGAACTCAGGAAACCGACCTCTCAACCCCAATTAAGATTTCAGAGATCCATGAGGCCATTGACCATCTTAAAACAGGCAAAGCTCCCGACCCTGATGGGCTTACCTCAGAGTTTTATAAATCTTTCAAAACTAATTTGGCTCCCATTTTGCTTCAACTTTATGAGCATATTATACTAAGTGGAATCTCTGACAAATATATTAATCACTCGAAAACTATTTTCATTCCTAAAAACTCCCTAGACACCTCTAATCTAGACAACTACAGACCAATCTCTATCATGAATGTGGATATAAAACTCATTACTACTATCCGGGCTAATGGACTTAAAAAGATGATGCAAACTCTAATCTCCCCAGAACAGTCAGGATTCACGCCCAGCAGACATACCTGGGATAACTCTCTCTAACTCTAGAGTCTATTATAAACATTACTAGAAGGGAAAGAAACCCTATCTATGCTTGGGTAATAGACGCTAGCAAAGCCTTTGATAGGGTTAACTGGGACTTTCTATTCTTGGTATTATCATTTTTTAATATCCCCTCTGATTTTATCAATACTATTAAAACACTATATCACAGCGCATACACAAGGCTATATATTAATGGTCAGTACTCTCAACCGATAAAAATTGCAAACGGCACCAGACAGGGTTGTCCTCTCTCTCCTCTTTTATTTAACCTTTATCTTGAACCCCTCTTTCTACTTCTATCTCAACAAACACATCATTCTATCCCTATATTTTATAAAACCAAGATTAGCCTGACTGCTTTTGCAGATGACCTGAACCTTTACTTTGAACACCCAATGTCTGACATGGGAAAACTAGAAAGATCCTTGAACTCCTTTGCTAATATAGCAGGGTATCAAATAAATAAAAATAAATCCTTTATTTTCCCGATCAATCCCCTCGGACATAGAAATTATCTATTCCCTGATACGGCCTGCCATGTAGAGTACTCCATTAAATATTTAGTAGGAATTCACTATTGCCACACCTCTACGTCTATTTTTCAATCCAGTCTATCTCAAGTATGGTCTTCCGTTTCCCGGGATATCTTAAGATGGCAAAAACTGAACCTCCCTATGCTTGCTAAAACTTCTATAATTAAAATGAACGTCTTTCCCAAACTTCTTTACCTATTAAATTCCTCGCTTTCCTCCTCCCCCATCTCGATTTTTAACAAAATTCATAAAGCTTTTGCCAAATTTATATGGCACCCTAAATCCATCTCCTACCAAAGGCTTACTTTACTGAAAAAAATGGGGGGATTGGCTATGCCCAACCTTCTTCTATATTATAAAATCATTCAAGCAAACAGAATTTACACAATTGCTAACTATCAACCAAATTCCTCTAATTGGTCTCCACTATGGGTTAAGCTATGGTATAACTATTCCTATGCCAATACTCTTAACCCTAAAGCATTACCTTTTGTGGATAAATTCTATCTTAAAAAATTAAAACTACACCCCACTCTTAAGGGACTAATAAAAACTTTTCAAGATTTATTCCGAGACATCAAACTAGAGAATGCCCTTCTCCTATTTCAGCCTTTCCATCTTAATCCTAATATAACTTTGAGCAATAAAATGATCAGTCTGGATAATCTTCCTCTAATTAAAAACCTTACCTTATGGGATATACAGAAACATAACCCTTTATCCTTAACTGATCTACTAACTGCTCTGGGTCTCCCTAAAAAATATGTCTCTATTTTGAGACAAATTAGAGAAATAACCCTATCCATAAATAATAAATTCCCAAGTACAGATGAACAGAAACCGGTAAACTCTTTACCTCAAGTTTTATCTTACAAAAAAAAACATGACCTCATTAGCCTATGAATCTTTTTCCAACTTCATCAATCTAGGGAAAATAGTTTTTGCGGAATACTGGGATTTCTAAGGTATTAACCTCATGAGGAATCAGAAGTACCAGGCCATTAAACATACTCTTATGTTCTCGCCATATAAAAAGCTTCTTTATACACAATTTATGATTGTAAACAACTTATACCTTACCCCAGTCCACTTAAACAAATATGATCCTAATCGGTCTACCGCATGTGCCTGTTGTTCTTACCCACATGCTGATATTATTACATATTATGTGGTTTTGTAAATACGCTCACAACATCTGGTGTTCACTTAAAGTCCGCCTAGAGAAAATGGGATACCATAAATCCACACTCTCCTGGGAAATGGCCCTTCTGCATATTACAAACATTCATTTGCCCAAAATCAAACTACATGCTCTGATTATTATCTGTCTCCTGATTAAATTTTATATAACTAAACTGGATCGTACTAAACTTAGGTGGAAAGATTTTAAGGTAATAGCTATCCAGTACATTAGATCCCATAAATTGTTAGTAATTAACCCTCACAAGCGGATTTACTTTCAGAAATTGTGGGACTTCATCTTTTTACTCTTATCAGATGACTAGTAATCTTTCTGTACTAATTACTCACTTTATCCCCCTAACTCCCGTTAATAGGAAGGTATGAAAAGTGTTGGTGAATTTGTAGTACATCAAGCACTATTTCTTCTTTCTATTTGGTTTCTTTATGGATATGATTCATCTGACTCTTGAAAAGTTTGGCACATTGTATATTAGTTTAGTTGCATTTGAACCTCCTGTATCTTCTCTGTGGGTTTTTTGTATTCAAATGTTGTATATTTTCTTGTATATTTTGCTTTATTTTGATATGAATAAATAAAACTGTGTTTAAAAAAAAAAAAAAAAAGAAGATGAACTGTAATTATTCCATGTGTATTGTCAGTCTCACAATTAATGAAGGGCACTCCACTTTGAATAAAAATAGACACTCCACCATCCCTCTCTTCACTTCTTACTCTGACAAGCCTTGTATCCTAGTAAATGCAAAGGTTTATTATCATCAGAAAACCATGTTTTAGTAACCATAACAACTTGATAATTTCCTCCTATTGCTCTGCCTTCAAATAGCTAAAATTAGTTTTCAAATTCCTAGCATTACATAATACAAATCTGACACTATTATTGGTATTCTGATGTATTACACTTATCCCCAAGGAGCCTTAGGTAAACAAATAATCCTTAAATCTCATTAACATATTTAGAAGGAATCTGTTACCCACATAACTAAAATGTTTTCCATCAGGACCCAAAAATTTCATACACATACCCATTACCTTCCAAACATACACACAGTTCAAACCATGTAAGCAACAACTCTTTCTAATAATATTTGTAAAACCCCTTGCCACTTTGCTCAAAGCTTCAATAAGCCTGAAACAAGGAATAACATTGCACAAGATCAATTCATACTTTTTTTCTTTACTCAAGTCTATCAGTTGCTTAACACAGTGAGAAAAACTCCCTTCATTAGTTCTCCCAATATCCTTAACAACTAATCTCTTCACAAACAAAAAAATATTTTTAAAGCAGCAACAATGTCATACATTCTGCACCCTCTCAAACAAGAGATCATGTACCCTCCTTATTTTTCCATGGAAATAAATTCTTAATATTTCTTAACATGGAGTACCCAAGCACCAAAGCTTGCTTCCTTTTATTTTATTTATTTATTTTTATTTTACATTTGTTAACCGGGGTGTCTGACTGAGCCATAAAGGCCCTTTTTCAGCAGAGGCCTGGGGAGAAAAGCTCCACATAGAAAAATTACAGATACATTTAGACATAATCAGTATACACACAAATTACAATAGACATGTTTTTACAGTTTTATGCAGCACATCACCAGTTACACTGGAGAGAACAAATAAGAAAATCTTAATTTAAAAATAAAGATAATTGCTAGATTTGTGGTGTACAGCTTAAATTTGGAACATAGATAGAATACATACATAGTACACGGGTACAGTACATACATTGTAGATTAGCCAGTGCTTGTGAGTAAGAGTGAAAACTATTATCAAGTACTCTAGGTTTAGTATGTGTACCTTATCTGCTTTCATTAGCCTGTGGAGCAATCATGGCACTGTCAACTTTGCTTGAGTTGTTGCCTAATGAGGTTTTTAAAGGAGGCTTTGGACAATGTGTTTTGTATGCTAGTGGGGAGAGAGTTCCATTTTTTAGCCACTGAACTACTATATAGTGTGTCTCCAAAGCTATTGTAGCTGTTGGTGACCTCTAGTAGTAGTTTGCTTGATGGTCTAAGAGGCCTTTTGGCTGAGTGATGATGTACTAGGTTTTTGAGGGCAGGACACTTATTGGGGAGATAATAGATAGAATGACAGAGGCAGAGCTGATTGTAGGTTAGGAGGTTGGGCAGTTTAAGCCAATGGAGTTGTCTCAAAGCAGTACAGTGATGAGTTCTATATGAGCAATTTTCAGCAAAGTGGGCAATTCTGTTATAGCAGGCTTCCATTTTGCTTAGTTCAGTTTTGTTGAGATTAGTCAGAATGGGAGATGCAAAGAGTAGGGTAGATAGAACTTGGGAGTGAGCAATGGCTGATCTTGTGTTGTTGGTAAGAAATGGTTTTATATGGTAGAGTGATCCCAGTTTGGCATGTACTGTTTTAATAGTTAAATTGAGATGACTATCAAATTTTAGGTGGGAGTCTATGGTTTTTCCCAATAGCTTAGCATGTGCATTGGAACGACTGGAGTAGCATTTGTGGAGTAGATAGTGAATTGACTGTTATCAGTGTTTTTGTTAGATCTGGTTATAATCATAAGCTGAGTTTTCTTTGGATTTAGGATAAATTGGGATTTGGTAAGGTAGTTTTCACCGTCAGAAAATGTTCGTCGAGTTGTTTACAGGAGGGTGGGAATGTTTTGTGCAGCACAGATTAAGGTAGCATCATCTGCATACTGAATGATAGATGCATGCTGTGTGGAGGTATGGAGGTCATTTGTGAAGATTGTGAATAGTAGTGGTCCTAAGGTAGAACCCTGTGGGACTCCTATAGTTATGGACAGTTGAGGAGAGAGAGAATTTTCCCATTTCACAGCTTGGTACCTGTCAGTTAAGTAGCTTTGGAACCAAGTAAGAGTGGAATTTGATAGGTGATATTGGTTTAGTTTGTTTAGCAGGATTTGGTGCGAGACTGTGTCAAATGCTTTGGACATATCCAAAAAAAGACTGGACACCTGCAGGCCTTCATTTTTGAGATGGTTTACTGTGTCTGTGAAGCAGAGGTGGGTTGTAGTGGTACTATGGGCAGGTCTGAAACCATACTGAGTAGGTGACAGGATGTTGCTGTCTAGGAGATATTTTAGCACCTGGGTATGGATGCATTGTTCTAGGATTTTGGCCAGGGAGGAGAGTAAAGCAATGGGTCTGTAGTTATTAAGTTCAGTGGAAGTCCTGCCTTTATGTATGGGTGTAACATAGGATATTTTCCAGAGTTTGGGCACATAGTTTTCAACAATTGATCTGTTTATGAGAGTGGAGATTGGGATAGCAATAGCATCCGCTGTGAGTTTCAAGAAATAGCTGGGGAGTAGGTCGGCTGCTGTTGATGAGGTTTTTAGTTTGCAGAGCATACATTTGATTGAAGTGGTGGAAACTGTTTTGAGGGTAAAGCTTGTACTAGTGTTATTTGTGTTGGGGGGATAGTGAGGTAGGAACTATCCTGTGATACTAAGGATAGAATTGAGTTCACAAAGTGGGAGTTGAATTGTGTTTCGATGGGAACTTTAGTGTCAGGGGTGTTTGGTTTGGGGGTAGCCTTTTGTGTGGGTTTTAGTAGCTGGTTTACATGTTTCCAAACTTTTTGGGGGATGTGTTGGTATTTAGTTTGTATTGTGTAGTAGGATTTTTTTGTCCAGCCTAATGCATTTTTTTGCATGGTTGCGGTGTTCTTGGTACTTGGTTAGGCTTTGTGTTTCTTTGGTTTTTTGATAGTAAAGCCAGGCAGTGTCTCTGGACTTGAGGATTTGTTTGGTTTCTTTACTGAGCTAGGGGTTTGTAGAGGTTCTAACCTTGATTTTGCGCAATGGAGTGACAATGTCTAAGTGTTGTAGAAATGTTTTGTTGAAATATGTTACAGCCTGGTCAAGTGGGAGGGTTTCAATATTTTCAATATAAACTACATCTGAATCACTGAACACACCTGCAGGAAGCTTAATAAAACCACCCATTGCTGCTCTTCTTATTTTTCTAACTTCATCCTGTAAATCATCCACTACATCATAAATGATTTCATCACACATTTACCTTCTTTTTACATCTCTAGATTTAATCATGCCATCAGTGCTAGCAGAGAGGAAAAGTAGAAAAAGAGATTAGTAATGGAGAAGTCAGAGAAATAGAAATTGAGGTTATGAAACGGCTGCAAAGAAAAGGATTCAGTGTAGTAAATCAAATACAGAAAGCACCACAACAGGATAGAGTAATGGATATTCAAATTAAGGGGAAACCAGTGGAACAGGAAGCAACTGGTCAGGTGCCATATCATGATATTTTATTGCCTTCCACAGGAAACCAGTATAAACATTCATTTGAAGCTAGACAGCAAGGAAAGGAACAGGAAACTCTGATGCAGTCAATGTTGAGGAGTGATATGCCAGTTAAGTTCCCATATGACAGAACAGATGACACAGGATGAAATTGAAGAGAATGTGCCACAGGAAGATGGTATAGAAGTTTCTATGGAATGCCCGCAGGAAACTGAGAAGAAAGGATGTGCCCTCAGTATGAAAGAAAATGAGTTGAGAAGAGTTGCTTGATTTAATAGACAGATAGATGTATCGAGATCAATGAGAGAAATAAAACCCCAAAAGTCAGAAGCTTGATAAAACGAATGAAGACAGAAATTAGGACTGCCCCTAGAGATCCATGCGATATAACAGAAGTAAACATAATATATTACTGTGCTGCTAAATTAGTAACTGATAGTTTTACCACAGGAACACAGGGTAGCGAGGGAAAAGAGGGGGTGAAAGCGAATAACATCATGGAAATATTGAATAGAGAAAACTATAAAGCAGCTAAGACGAGACGTGTCATTGTTAGAAGATTATAGAAGAGGGAATAGATCAACAAAAATACTAAGAAAGATATATGTGATAAAAGCAATTTGCAGTATTAGAACAGACCAGGATCTATTATGCACTATTGGAGATATCGAGCTAAAAATTTCAAAACAGGCAGAAGGACTTAGAAGATAAATATAAGGGAAAAAGCACAAAATAAGCAATTTATTGATGACCCAAAAAAAGTTTAATAGAGAATTGGGAAATAAGGTAAAAGGAATTGAAAGACCGCCAAAAAAAGGGGAAGTCAATACATTTTAGAGAAGTATCTATGAAGTTCCTGTGGAAAATAACAAAGATGCTAAATGGATAGAAGAAGTAAAAAGAAAGAATAAGAAGTTTAAAGGTGCAGGATATGAAATAACAACCAGAGAGATTGAAACAAAATTGAGAAAAGCCTCTAATGGGAAAACCCCAGGCCCAGATGCAGTACCTAACTTTTGGCTTAAAGTATTAACTTCTTTGCACGAGGATTTAGCCATGAGTAAGAACTATTTATATGCGCACCCCGAACACACACCACACTAGTTGACAACAGGAAAAACAATGCTCTTACTTGAGTGAACCTGCAAGCTACCCTGAAAATTATAGACCAATAACTTGTCTTTTAACAACATATAACCTATACACTGGAATTGACGCCAACAGAGTTTATAGTCATTTAGAAGAAAACTCAATTATGGCAGTAGAACAAAAGGGCAATAAAAGAAAGTCATATGGAACAAAGGATCATTTGTTGTTAAACAAAGTTATAGTTGAGAACTGTAAGAAGGGTAAGAATCTAAGTATGGCATGGATTGACTACAAAAAAAGCATTTGATAGTATCCCACATTCATGGATAGAAGAGTGCTTAAAAATGTATAAGATGCACTCTACACTGACCGACTACATTACAGTAACCATGAAACAGTGGCAGACCACTTTGCAATTAAGCCATGATAAAGGGCAGATTATTATCCCAGGGATAAAAATTCAAAAGGGGATATTCCAGGCTGACTCGTCACCATTGTTATTCTGCCTTGTCATTAATCCATTAAGCTGTTTACTTAACAGCTTAGGCCATGGCTACAATTTGGCTCCTAGAGAACAACAAAGTCTAATGACTTCTCATCTTCTCTTTGTCGATGATTTAAAACTGTATAGCTCAGCAGATGAGGAACTGAAAGGACAGCTGCAGGTTGTCAAAACTTTTTCAGATGATACTGGAATGTCATTTGGTCTTGATAAATGTGCAAAAGCAACCTTTAAAAAAGGAAAACTGCAGCACCAGAAAAACATCAGTTTGGGACAAGAATGTGATATAAAAGAACTTGCAAGAGGGAGTGTATAAATACTTGGGAATTGATGAAGGATCAGTAATAAAACATGAACAAATGCAAATAAAACTCAGTAGGGAGTACGTTAGAAGACTTAAATTAATCCTGAAAACAGCACTGACATCTAGGAACAAGCTATAAATCAATTTGCTCTTCCTGTCTAACTTATAGTTTTGGAGTGATTGACTGGCCCCAAAAAGTGTTTGGTAGACTGGATATTAAAACAAGAAGGATGCTTCATGCTTACCAAATGATTTATAAAAATCAGTCTACCCCAAGATTATACATTTCCCCGTTCCGAAGGAGGGATGGGCCTCCTTGAAATTGATTACATGTATAGATCTGCAATCGTGGGGCTCCACACACACATCTAGTGACCTTCACAAGATCCAAATGTAGTTAAAGTTTTGAAACATAAGGAGAATAAATCTAAGATGACATCTCTGCTCAATTTATCAGAAGCATATCGACGTCAAGCAGGAATGGAAATCAAACCAGAAGTGGATAAAAACCATGCAGCAACTGAATGTGCTAAAAAACAAAAGAAAGAATATAAGGTGAAGGACTAGATGAGAAGGCAAGAAATGTGGAAAAAACATAAATATAGTTGCAAGTATAGAAAACTTCTGGAAGAGCCTCATGTTGATCAAGAATGAAAGCAGGAATGGTTAAGGAGAGGTGAATTCACATCAAGAAATGAAAGGTCAATATTGGCAGCCCAAGATAGTTGGCTACGTACATGCTGGTTTGCAAAGTCCGTTGAACATGTAGGAGAAAGAGACATGTGTAGGTTTTGTAAAACTGAAGTGGAAACAGTCACACACCTCATTGCTGGGTGTGACGCACTAATGGCAGAGGGACTGTATACTGAAAGGCATAATAATGTGGTAAGACTGTTACACTGGAGATTGTGCAAATATTATGGTATCGAAGTGGCTGAAAAACACTGGAAACGAGCCACAGAGAATCATAGAAAATGGTGAAGTTTATATCACATGGGAACACCCAATACCAACAGTTCAAAAGATACATGCTAGAAAACCGGATATAGTGGTCCGTACAAAGAAGACAAAAGTAGCATTGATCAGTGAAATCAACCCACCCAGTGACTACAGTGTCTTGATCTGCTGGCAGAAATGAGAGCCATGTGGAAGAAAGATACCCAGACAGTTCCAGTAGTAGTAGGAGCAACTAGTCTTATAAAAAAGAATTTACAAGCGTATTTAGATACGTTACCAATTCATGTAACACTGTATGAATTGCAGAAGGAGTCATTACTGGACACATTGCAGGTGCTGCAAAGAGCACTTTTGGCTAACATCAAAAATTGAAGCAGTACTAATTTCATGAACTTTAATCGTACTTTGACTTAGAATGGGGTCCATTCCCGTCATGGTATTAGAAACCTAAAAGACTTGGAGAAATTAAAAACTAGCAGAGAATTGCATCTCACCCTTCTTTCTAGCTTCAACCCACATCCCACACACACCATCAACTACAAACCTATTTTTAATGCCACTAAGTGTAGCAAATTCCTCAGAGCCTATAAGATCATGATTTTCACTTAGCCCATTCATAACAAAGGGCAAAGGAGTTTGTGTATCAATAGTGGAAACCTTTTGCTTAGTACTTGAATTACACTCACAAACCTGATCCCCAACTGCACTGAATAAATGCTTACATACACTTTTATACTTGGAGGTTTGCATTTCCTAGTTCTTCAAGTCTTTAACTACAGGAAACTGTGATTAAAAACAATATCCTCATCAACCTGGCATCCCACACTTTCACTAACAATCTCTTTACAATTTACACTTTTTTTTTTTTTTTTTTTTTTTTTTTTTTTACAAATACCCACATCCATATCCCAACCTAAGACAGTAAAATCCAACATTAGACAATTTGAACACCTAAGCAAGAAGCCATAGTTCAGCAAATCCTCTAAACAGAATGAATACATTTCATCCATACCCTAAACAAACAAAATAATTCAGCCTTACCGCTATCCAACACTCCTAACATTCTTAACACACAGACACTAAATGCATCTTTGCATCTTCTCATTGATGTGAGATGCATGGGTGTATTTCCAATTTCCCCTCCACTCGTCCAGATTTTTCCTAAACAGGGTTAGAGATGAGCTCTACCTCACATAGATAAGTCTGCTCCCAAGAAGAGGAATTCTCTTGAGACACATACCTGTCCTTCCAACGTATCCTGTTTATGTTGCAAGCAAATGTTAAATCCCTAGATTGAGTAATTCTGATGCATTTTATTTTGCGGATTTGCAAAAGGTCCACCAGAGTGAGATCCAAGGGTGCCTTGTATGGCAGGCATAGATCGCCTCTCAACAGCCAGTAGAAAACAACTATAGAGAGATAGGACTTTGAGATGATCTGCATAAGACATGTTTACACCTTGCATTCTTCTTGTGAGGTACCTCTGTGGATGTTCCACTTGTTGCCCGCACCTGGTCAGGTACACACCAAAAGCAGCATTGTACTTAATGATGGGTCGGAAGAGGGCCAGATACAGTGGAACAATGACTTCCTTGGACATTTATGCCATGCCCTTGCTTATAAGTTGAGTAACAGAATAATTTCCTTACTAGCTTAGACACATTTTGGTCAAAAGACAGGTTACTATCTACATGTGTACCAACATCTCTGACTACTGGTTCTACTCTTAAGGGTGTGCTGTTGATGAGGTAATTTTCTAGGGTGACTGACTTCCCAAACTGTACTATTATATATTTCTTGGCACTGAGTTTAGACTGTCATCCCTTGGAAATATTTGCCCCCTAAGTGGCCAATGCTTTGGCTTCTACCAGACCCCTGCTACTTCCTGGGCAAGAAAGAACTTACTTGACCATTTACTACTATGGTAAGTTCCTGCTCAATTTTGTTTTCCTTTGACTAGCTAGAGGAATCTTTCATATCATATTTAAAAAGTTACTGTAAGGTTAAGTAGCTTTTTTGTATTATGCCAGTATTTCTTTGGTTTGTTTTATATATGCATTGTTACTTAACAGAGTGATATAGTGGCACAGCAGTTGACTTTGTTGACTCACAGTGCTTGGGTCTTTATTTCATTTCTTGGCTGGGGTTCTTTGTGGAGCCTGCATAGCTCCCCTCTCCCATGTTCATGTGTGTTTCACTAGATGCTTCAGTTTTCTCCAACATCCCAAAGGTGAATTGGTGAACTTTCAAAACTGCCCATGGATGTGCATGCTACATATGAATGCGTGTGTGTCGTGAGATGGTCTGGCTCTCATCCATGATTAGTTTCTCTGCTTTGTACCTTTCACGTCAGAAGATGCTCTGTTGTCCCCAACAGTGAATTGGATTAATCAGATTAAAAGATAGTGAATACATGAATGCATAAATTAGCTTTTTCTCTTGGTTACAAAGCCTCACAGAATTTGGTGGTCTGCTTTTTAGTGCGTCTTATATGTATGTGAAGACTGTCACTGCAGGTTAAAGTAGGAAAGGGAATTTTCCATAGTATAAGACTGCTACATTTATCTTCACATGTAAATGTTCTGTTGTTGTTAATAGAAAGGGCATCACACAAGCAGTTTATTGACATATACTTGTGCTGGAGATCAGCAGATAGTAGCTATCTGTGACCATCTGTTTGTTCCCTAATGCCTGCTGCTGTCACCATTATACTGAATTTGCATATATTTAAATTTCAGTGGTATGTTTGTCTTTGAAAAAGCAGGCTGATTTTAAAGAATGAGCTGTTTGTGGAAAGGGAAGAGAGTTGGAGTCTTAAAAAACATGGAGGATTAACTTGATTTCAGCTACATTACATTCCGTGGTATTTTAGTTATACAGGTGTGTTAAAAACTGGCAGTTCACTAGTCAGTGATTTCTGCACATTAGTCCTATACCAACCAAGTTTTGTATTAAAAAAAGTGCAGTTTAATTTACTTTTCTACACTATGTCTGTGATGATATTGGCTAGTGCCAGCATAGCTAGCTGGAGTTCTGTAAAGAATGATATGTCCTTTGAATATCAAACTGATTTATACAAGATGCTTGTGTTGCAAATGTATTAGAACTGTATGGAATTTGAATATCAAACTGATTTGTACAGATGCTTATGGTACAAATGATTTGAAAATCAAAATGTGTTCGTAAAGTTGCTAGTGTTAAAAAAATGCATCAACAGTGAGTCCTGCTGGACAGAAAAGGAATACATGTGAGACTCTATGTATATATGTTGACAAAGGACAATGGAATAGAAGGGGTTAAACAGCTTACTACTTACTTTAAGAAAAATACTGTTAATTGGAGCACCTGTTGGGCTATGGAAGTGCTTATCTCTCAGCTCTGAATAGGACCAGATATGGCATGTCTGGAAGAAGTCTTTGCTCAGTAAAAAGAGGAAAAGCCCCAGGCACTGCCATAAACATTAGCAAAACTTTAGATATGCATCTTATCACATATATATGCTAACATCTTGTCTCAAGCTTCAAAGGGGAATAGTGTGAGAACCTAGAGTCAGGTGACCAGATGAGGTCATTCTGCCAGCCATCTTGGAAAGTTTAGATATTGCAAAGAGAAATCTCTCAGTATTGAGTATTCTGTCTTGGGCCTGACAACAAGAAGGACCATTATAATAGTAATTCTCCTAGATTCAGTCATGAAAATATAATGGAGCTTAGTTTAGATATTTTTTTGTTTGCATCTGTCCATTCATGTTATTTTCAATATTTCCTGTGATTTAAACTCTGTGGTTTACTGTAAATATATATTCAGTATTTTCATGTTCTTTTATTATTTATTATTAAATATATTTAAACCTTTTATTGTGGCTGGTCCTTTTAGAAAGTATTTAACCTTTGAGAGTACTTATGTTTATTTGGTGACACTGTGTGGGCCATTTCCGAAGGCCTAGCTGTCTTGGTCAGCTACTACCATTTGTATTAGTATTAATATTACACAGTATAATTGGACACCCCTTTGTTAAAGACCTTGGAGTAGCTGATTGTAGCGTGTCTGGTGGCAGTGATAACTACCTTATACTCTGATCAGAAGGGGGAACAGCAGGTAAATCTATGACAGCCTTTCCCAGGTGTGTGTGTGTGTGTGTGTGTGTGTGTGTGTGTGTGTGTGTGTGTGTGTGTGTAAAAAATCAAATCCCACAGTATTTGTGTGTGTCAGCTACTTGGAGCAGGGATACAAAGCACTAGTTTCACAGAGAGGGTGCTGGAGGACTTAGCTTGGACACACAGCTGACGACCTAACCGCACAGCTGTACCAGTGGGGAGTCTTATTGGGGACCTGGAGGGAGTCCTGTAAAGAAATTCAGACCCCCGGGCTCATTGTGTGCCCTGTGTGCTCTTAAGGGAAATTGTATTTGGTGCAGAGAGCTGCATCTGGAAATACCTGGTGTATCCATTTGTATTCCAAGTGAACGTCCCTCTCCAGTGTCATTGTTGGGGATTCAGACTCCTTGATTACTAGCCCAGAGAGGGGTCATCACAGTGTCGGAAAGTGTTGTTTGTATCGGTTAGCTACCTATGCATTCTTTCTGATGTTAGCAGCTTTTCAGGGTGCATAATTATTTCTATTTGACAGTCTGTTTCTGTGCACACTAGCCTTACATATTCAGCTGATTTATAACTTTAAACTGCATCTTGGTATAAGCATTTCAGATTCCAAACCATGGGGGGGTATACAAGCTGTGATAGATACTGTGACCCAAACTGCATGATGCAGTCTGACTGGGATTATATATGCAGAAGTGGAGAGTAGCACAGACATGTCAGTGATAGTGCTGCATAATGAAGCTTTGCAGTCATGTAAATGGTGTGGAGCATGTTATGTGTGGTCATGTGATCTTAGGAACATTGCCATGCAAGTAGGTGCCTGACACTAATCACATTAACATGTGCATCAAAATGCCATATAGCTGTTATAGTGGTACAGTTGGGAGCTTATACAAAGGTTACACAGTAACATGACACCCATTTTATTGTATAAATGGGAAGGAGAGGAGGGGATAGGAAGGGTGGCTGCTGTGGTGCAACAGTTAGCATTGCCACTTCACAGCAAAAGGTTCTTTGGTTTGATTCTCAGCTAGGTCCCCCTCTGTGCGGATTCTGCATGTCCTCCTTGCAGTGGCATGGGTTTCCTCTAGGTGCTCCGGTTTCTTCCCACATCCCAAAGACATGCTGCAGGTGGACTGGACACTCTAAATTGGCCCTAGGTGTGAGTGGGCACTGGGCTGGCAACTCGACACTGTAAAACTCTACCGCCAATCGTTCTGCGGGCCATTGTTTTGATGTGCTAACCCCTAATGGGAAAAACCAAAAGGAGAAGAAGAGGAGGTGATAGGGCAGTCAGAAAGGGGGACGTGATGATATAACTGCATAGGAACACACACAAGGACAATAAGAAGGCAAGAAGCATATTGTGGTGTAGAAGACAATTACATTTTTTATGAGTTAGGTGCCTTGTTCTGATGATGGTGAGGAGAGGAGGAAGGAGGGTATAGAGATGGAAGCAGGGGCAAACACACAAGCATAAAATGTAAAGAATGACAGGGGATGTAGTGACAGAAAAATGGGATCCACAGTGGTGATACACAGACTAAAACTGGGTAGGAAAAAGGTGATGGGGAGTGACACACAAGAAAGGGGAACACCATGATGGAGATAGTGTGGGGTGAGGATGCCCTGCCCGGCCACCCCAGATTAGAACTGACCAAGGTGTCAATCAACTCTGTGGCTGATATCATGGGCAGAATCTGCTTCTGATAGCCTGATGGTCAGGAGTGTCTGGCTACATGACTCTACCAGCTATATTAAGGGATGCTCCAGGTAATCAATGTGAGCATAGAGCCACTGATCGACCTTAGCCCTTACCAGCTAGCAACCTCACAATGGATGATCCTGGAGGCCAACTCCTGTCACTCTACAATGAGGAGCTACACCATTCACCAAAGAAGCAACAACAGAGGCCAGCAGTGAGTCCTCCAGATCATTTTCCACAAACTGACCATCATTATTTTTGTGTTTAGTTTTGTTTACCAAGAAAGAGTGACTTGGACTGCACCTTTTTCAGCAGAGGTTTTGGGATTTTCATCACCCTACAAAGAGGCAGACTTTGGACTGCAGGGTACCCCAAGGTTTTTACGGTGATCAGTGCAGAACATGATGGTTACTGCCTTACTTTTTCCTCCTCCATTGCCAGTCCAATAGAAAAAGGAAAATAAACTGAGAAAAGCAAAACATCAAAGTAAACATATTTAAAATGGAATACAAAAGAAACCAAATCAAGGCACAAATATAATGGTCTGTGTGATTTTGTACACAATTATCTAAACAGGACCTGCAAGGAGAGACAACATGCAGCAAAGGAACGTAAAACAGTGGCAACTAGTGACACTTGTATGCAACAGATGATGAGACTAGAGGACACCAAGCAGATGCAACTGGGACAATAGCACAGTACCTAGAATGAAACTTCTTTACAAGGGCAAGCAGAAATTAACCAATGATGAAACATTAAAATACATAAACAATACAACTACTCAGTGCTGTGGTAAACAAGTTAAGTACAGTTATGCAATAACAGGAAATACAAGTTCAACTGGAACAGTTTAGAGTATAGGACAGTAAATGGAGAAAAATCCGCTCTACGAAGCCAAGGACCATCTAAGCAATGGCTAAATATTAAAAGGAAAAAATAGACTCACTGCTTTGGTAAACAGGTTAAGCACAACCTCACCACCTGGAGTCTGCCAACTTCCTCTTGGCGCTTCAGCTTGGGTGACCGTGGACCCGACATCGGCTTTGGACCTTATTTCCTCAGCTCTGAGGGTGTCTTCTGCGGTTAGTCGACCTTCGGAGCCTGGGGGATCAGATTTTGAGGTCATGAGGAGTGTGCTGGCCAGGTCGTCAGCTGCAGCTTACGGTACTGACACTCTTCCCCCTTCTATCTAGGGCCAGCAGAGACGTAAGGCTTCAGGATACCTCCATGAGTGGTCCCCAGCTTTGAGGCCACCCCGGGTTTTTTACCTGAGGAGCCATCCAGAAAGAGAGTGTGCAAGAGGAAGCACATTGTCTCCCAAGATGAGTCCCTCATGTCTGACACCGACCTTGAGAAGTCAGAGGGGTCCCCTAAGTCATCTTCTAATATCTCTTTTTCAGATATCTTGGAAATACTGAGACAGAGAGATGACTGGCCATCTAAAGCCGCTTCTAAGGAGGAGTCGGTGTTCCTGAAGGCTTTTGGGTTCCAACCCTCCGCCTCTTGGGTTTCTCCCCCATTCGAGCTGCTGGACCTCATTTGTCAAAAGGTGTGGGAAACTCCAGACACTGTAGAACCGGTCCCTAGGAGACCCAACAAGTTTTGTCCACTCCCCCCTGATAGAGAATTTCTTACAAAAGGCATTCCAGTAGATGCCATGGTGGTGGCAGCAGCCACTAAGAAAGAACTTGCAGAAACTTCATCTACCATCCATCCCCCTAACAAGGAGTCCAGGGCTGTGGACAGGTATGGGAAGCATGTGTTCTCTTCAGCGGCCTTTACACTGTGGTCGCTGAACTACTTATCACATTTTACATGGCTCCAAAGAGATCTCCTAAAGGAGTTGGGAGATTCTCTACAGGGTAACGTTTCTGATGCTGTGGCTCAAAGTCAATGCTCAGATGTCTACCCTAAATTCTATTGCCAACTCCTCCATGAGGCTGATCTCATATGCAGCCGATGGAGTGAGCAGGGCTGCAGGTTCCGGAGACACTCCTGAATGCGCCTGTGTAACTTCACAGAGGTCTTCAAGTCTACCTTCACCAACACACCCTTTGACGGTTCATCCTTATTTGGAACCAAGGTGAAGGATACTCTCACTAGGTGCGAGCAGGAAGGAAAAACCCTGTCTGCCATGGGAGTCCATTTTTCCATGCCTTCTAGACCTTATCCCAAGGGCCAGAAAGGTGGAAAAATGTGGTTCAGAAAATCGCAGAGGTTTTTTTCACGATGCACAGAGTGATTCCCCCTCCAGTGGCAGAGGAGGGGGTGGAAATTCAGGTAGACACCACCCTAGAGGCAGAGGAGGCTCACATAGTCAGGGGCACCGCAATTCCTTTTGTGGCTCTCCCTAACAGCGTTCCTGAGAGGAGGCTCGACTGTGCATCTCTGGAGCCAGTTGGGGGTTGTATTTCTCTATACCCAGAAGCCTGGCGAGACCTCACCCAAGACGAGTGGATATTAGAGATAATATCCAGAGGTTATCATATTCCCCTTCTTTCTCTCTCCCCCCCCCCCCCAAACAAAAGAATCCCAGACGTCCCACCCAGTCAAAGGGATTCCGTAACCTTAGAAGTTCAAAAGTTGCTGTTAAAAGGAGCCATCCAGCCCGTCCCCTTAGACCAAGCAGGATTAGGGACTTATTCCAGATTCTTTTTGGTGCTGAAAAGAACAGGGGACTTGAGACCCATTTTGGATCTCAGCCATTTGAACCTTCATGTAGAGAAGTCCAAGTTCCGCATGGTCACGTTGCAGTCAGTTCTCCCGTTATTAGGGAAAGATGTGTGGATGTGCTCCATCGACCTCAAGGATGCTTACTACCATATAAAAATGGACAGGGCATCCACAAGTCACCTACGCTTCCAGCTGGGAGCCAGTCATTTTCAGTTTCACTCCCTGCCCTTTGGCCTCACCACAGCCCCCAGGATGTTCACCAAATGCATGGCAGTGGTAACGGCTCACTTGAGACGTCTGGGATTCCAAGTGTTTCCGTACCTGGATGACTGGCTCCTGTCTGCCACCACCAGGCATCTACTACTACAGACCAGGGACGCCACTACTGCACTGTACCAAAGTCTGGGAATCACCTTGAATTGGGAAAAGTCTGTCTAATTCAGCGCCAATAAAGGTAACACGCTGCGAGGGCAACAATGCACAGTGCTCATGAGGATTTTCCTGCCAGAAGAGAGAATTCAGGTTTTACAGCAGCAAGTCTACACTGTACTACCACTGAAGAAGGTCAAGGCAAAAGTGGTCCTCAAGTTGTTAGGGAGCATGGCTGCCACGATTATGCTAGTGCCTCTTGCAAGACTTCACACGAGGCTTCTTCAGTGGCTACTTTTTGCCCAATGGTCTCTTCAGCACCTCCCGCTCTCCCACCTTATGGCAATAACCGACAGGTGCAAGCAGGATCTGCAGTGGTGGCTTCAGACCAGCAATCTCAACGCGGGTATGCCTTTCGTTCTTCCTTCTCTGATTGCCAATGTGACCACGGATGCCTCCCAGATCAGGTGGGGGGGGCATTATCTCTGCAGGACTGTCCAAGGCACATGGGAGGAACACGAGATCCATTTGCATATAAACATCTTAGAGATGAGAGCAGTGCTATTAGCATTGCAAGCACTTCAAAGCTTTCTTCCTCATTTGACAATTGCAGTCCACTCAGACATGTCAGTGGTCTAGTATCTGAACAAACAGGGAGGAACCAGGTCGTATCCCTTTTGCAGAGAGACTCTTCGAGTGTGGCAGTGGGCAGTATCTTCCCGGTGCTTTCTAGTGGCAATGCACATACTGGGGAAGTCCAACATGATTGCTGACAGGCTGAGCAGAGCTATTCTGATGCCTCACGAGTGGTCCCTGAACAAACAAGTGGCGGAACAGATTTTCCATAGATGGGGGTCAGCCTTGCTACAATCTATTTGCCAGCCCCCTAAATGCCAAATGCAGCAGCTACTTCACCCTTATTCCCCCAGAGGGGGAAGCAGCCAGGGATGTTCTAGTTCATGATTGGCCCTCCGGTCTTCTCTATGCCTTCCCTCCAATTTCCCTGATAACGAAGGTTATTCAGAAAGCACAGTCCTTGGGAAGCAAAATGATACTGATTGCACCACACTGGCCTTGTCAGATCTGGTTTCCTTTATTCACCCTTATCTAATGGACGAGCCGTGGATTCTGGACCCAGAGCCAGATCTGTTGACTCGTATGTCAGGGCAGTTCCACCCCTCCATTCAGACCCTCAGGTTGACAGCTTGGCTGATCCAGTTCCGTCCCTAGTCAGGCTTCATGATTTTTCACCAGAGGTGGTTCATATTCTGTCTTCCTCCCACAAGCCTTCTACTAGGAAGATTTATTCCAGTAGGTGGAAGAGATTCTCCATTTGGGCTCATGAAAGGCAGATTGATCCCTATACAGCTTAGTAAGAATGTGAGGCGAGATGGACTACATACATCAAACGTTATGGTGAGTACATGACTTCTTGTTCAATGATGTTTCATGTCTGCAACAGTGCAGTGTTGTACGTCGTCTCTGCCACAGTCTGAGGGGTGTGGATGGGGGATCATCAGCCATAGCTTCAAGGCATATGCTGTATCATCTGCTACTCACAACTGCAAACACCATTACAAGAGTTCCACTGCATTGTGTACATGGGACTGAGCCTTCCTGGTCTCTGTGGTTAGCAATATTGCATTTATGCAATAGATGACCCTGTGGAAAGTCTTCCCCAACATAAAAATTGGTATAGACTGTATGTATGCCATATGTGAGAATCATAGGAACTGCCTAGATGGTGTACAGAAATACTGTATGTAATACACTTTTGCACTGCACAACACCTGGCAGTTGATGGAGTGGAAGCCCTTCCACTTGTTTATAGTTGTTACCATGGGGAACAGGAGGGGCCTTGATAGCAATGCGGGTGCAAAATCTCAAGAAAATGGGCTGTGCTGTAGAATACCTTCATAATGCTGATTTTCTTCTTTCCTAGCTATACAAATTAAATATGCTCCACCACATGCATTGACATCATAACTAGGAACTGCCATAGGATTTTTGAGACCAAGACTTGAAGAATTCTTAGAATGTCCCCTATCGGATGCGGAAAGGCTCCCATAGCAAAGATGGTTAATGCTAAATAAACTTTTGTGTCTACTGAGATAAGAAATCCATACATCCACTTGATCCAGTATGAGGACAGCAAATGTCTACTAGCTTTCATATGACGTCTTTGTCCACATGGCAGTGATCAACTGTGCCTCTCTCATAGAGGTGATGTCATGTCAGCTGTTGATTCTGCAGTGTGGAAGGTGTTGGCATGCAATGTTGTGGGCACTGTCTCCCATAGGACTTTTTCTGTTGGGACCATTACTCCAAACTGTTCTTCTCACATATAAAAGTAGGAAATGGGCTCTGGATAGTCAAATATGCTGATAACATAAACAAAACATGTTGGAGTGACAGGTGTGCATCTCAGAAGATTACCCATTCTATGGAAGAATCCTACCATTCATGTGAAACAGAGCTCTTCCCTAAGCCTATTCAAATGCAATTTACGAATGGATGGGAAATCACAAATTCACTTGGCTTGTAGTCTGTGGTCCTTTTGGGCAGGGATAATTTGTAGAAGTCCTAAGGTACAGGCATATACTAAAGCCATTCTAGCTCTTGGGCAGTGATAATTGGGAAAATTGGGGCGTGAATGGCTAGGTTTAAAAAAGGCTTTAGGGCCATTAGCTTAGTAACCTCCTATGATTGCAAACTGGGTAATATAATTAATTCAGTAAAGATGCAAAGGTTCTTCACAATAGTCTGCAAAAAAAAAAAAATGGGTACCTGGTACAGTAGTTAAAACCTCACTTTTACTATCAATAAAAGAGTTTTTTTCAAAATACAGCATTCATTTTATAATAATAACTGATGTATAATCATAAAAGTGACATCATCATTAAAGATCTAGGAATAATACTGGGCAGCAGCAGTTTGAACTTTGACCAGTATTTGTGTACTTACCAAAGCCAGTCAAGCGTATTCTGTGGCCATCTAATTGTAGAGTGGATATCCAGATACTCCAGGGAGAACACTGCACTTTTTCATACCTCACTGATTTGACTTATTATTGAATAGAGTGCTGCTATAGCCTTCAAACAAGCCACCTGAAACAACTTGAAAAGGTTCAGTAATTCCTTAATAGAAAAAAAATCCTAAAACTGAAAATCAACTGTTCAGAAGGGTTTCAGGAACTGTGATTATATTTGCTTTCTTACACTTTGCTTATTACAGGTGACTTCTACCTGGCTATGAATGTAATAGCTGATCTGTTCTGTCTGAAAGTTTGTGCTTGGAGCACATCACTGTAGGAGATGACACCAGTTTGGGGAACTTATTACTAAAAATAAATATCAATAACGGAAAAAAACTAACAGATGAATTACACAGTGGTAAATATTTATAGTGAACATGAATAGTACAAAGTGCACTGTTGAGGAGGAAGTGATTACAAGCAGGTGTATTGCAATTCATAGTACCAGTTCATGCTACTGAGGAGTGAGGAAAACAGAGTGGGAATAGGTGTTTGTAATTAAGCATATATTTAAATGAACGTGCATAGTTTAATGAGCACATAGTGATATGCAAATGAGCACCTCTGAAAACAGATCCTGCTTAAGAAATATAGGTCAGCAGTTCACAAGCATACTCCAAAGAATTTTTCCTTGGGTAGATGGCAAATGTTGGAGGTGTGATGGGGAAGAAAGAGATAACTGGGAACATATGTTTTGGAAGTGTAATGAATTGGCAGACTTTAAAAAATTTCCTACAGAGTACTTTGTCAGTCTCAATACAAATGAGTGTAACTAAAGTCATTATTTATTTATTTATTTTTTGAGCTGGGATACAGGATTTGAATTGTCGAGACACAGTGACGTGTTATTACATTTGATTCTAGGGGCTGCCAAAAAGCAAATAGCAGGAAATGGAAATCAAAATCTGCATCAACTATACTTGAAGTACTGAATATTTTAACAGGACAAAAGAACAGGGAGTGGGATCTTTAGAATAGGGTAGGAGTAAATTACACAGGAAAAAAAAATGGAAACTGGGAAAATGCATGCACAAAAATATTTTGGAAGAGGCGAAATCAGGTTTAAGAGAAGGCAGGGACTGAATACTTTATGTAATGTTACTTACATTATAGGATATATAAAATATATGTGATGTACAATGTTGGTAATTGTCAACTTAATATGGTTTGATCACTTTTATATAAATGTAAGTTTGCATATGTCACAACTGATAGTTCAGTAAAGGTGTTTAAAAAAAAAAAAAACAAGAAACATAGGTCACAATAGGCATGTCGCAGGTTGTACCTCACTAGAAGATCGAACTGCAGAAGTGAATTCACTGATTTGCAACAAATAAAGCTGCTGAGAGCATCAGCAGAATTTGTGCATCACATCAGCACTAGCAGTCTTTAAGTGTTGCTACCTTTCACCCAGTGGTACAACACATTGGCAGGTGTTGTAAATGGAAACAGTACTGGCCGCATATTACTTATCACCAGCTAACTGACCAGCAGCTGACAGATCATTTTTCAGTTGAACAGATACTGTACAGTATTGACTGATATGTATTGCCCACAATCAAAATCTGTATAAATGCATGGGTGCTCTATACTGGTGGATACTATGAGTTGTGTACTACTTACTGTCAGGATAAATGCATGTGTTCTCTATGCTGGAGGATGCTAATGTTTGGGTACTACTACCAGGATAAATGCATGGGCTTTTCATACTGGAGGATACTAAGATTTGTGTGCTACTTACTACCAGGATAAATGCATGGGCTATCCATACTGGTGGATACTAAGGTCTGTGTACTACTTACTATCAGGCTAAATGCATGGGCTCTCTATACTGGTGGATACTAAGGTCTGTGTGCTACTTACTATCAGGATAAATGCATGGGCTCTCTGTACTGGTGGATACTAGAGTTTGTGTACTACTTACTATCAGGATAATGCACGGACTCTCTATACTGGTAGATACTAAGGTTTGTGTACTAACTATTAAGATAAATGCATGGGCTGTCTTTAGTGGTGGATACTAAGGTTTGTGTACTATCTATCACGATAAATGCACTGGCTGTCTATAATGGTGGATGCTAAGGTTTGGGTACTACTTACTATCAGGGTAAATGCATGTGCTCTCTATACTGGAGGATGCTAATGTTTGGGTACTACTTACTATCAGGATAAATGCATTGGCTCTATACTGGTGGATACTAAGTTTTGTGTACTACTTACTATCAGGATAAATGCATGGGCTCTCTATTGTATGGAATTTGCTGGAGATGTGTACTACTCCTGTTGTCTGGCAGTTGTTGCTGTCCTTGATGTGGAATGATAAAGTGAGATACTCCTAGACTTGTAGGTGTTAACTGTGTACCCCACAACAGCTTTTCAACATGCATGTACCTTTGCCTGATCACAGACACTTCTGGAAAAGGCAATGATGGTGACACTTGCTGTCCCCTGCATGGAGGTAGATATGGCACTAATGTGCGCCACTACAGTACTCATGAGACCTAGAATGGCATCATCAGTGGACTCCATGATTTCATCAAGGCATTGTCAGTGCTGGGTGACATCCTTGCAGATGCCATGCACCATACCAGTCACCCCCTCATTAACATGGATAACAGCAGACTGTGCATGGATGATAGCCCTGCATATTTGCTGATTGACCCAAGTACTGCCTGCATGTCATGGGCTGACTGTGACATGTGATGGCACTGGGCACTCTTTCTGGGCTACTGTATTGTAGTTATAAAACTTTGGATGCAGAGTGCTTATTCGTTGTTACAGGCACACAGGAGAACTGCTGGCACTGGCAGCCACAGGAGATCCCCCTGATGAGTATGATAAGCACTCATGCTGTACTATCTCTAGCTCTGGTATGGGGGAGACTATACATTGAATAATGGTTGGAGGACCACACATGAGGGAGATAGAGCCCCATGTCATTTTACGGTGACTCACTTTGTATTTTAGTATCATCATCAAACCTTTATTGACTCACTGTGCAGGTGTCATAGTAGCAGTGGAAAGGACAGACATGTATGTATATAACTGTAGCAGCTATGACACAGAGTCCCACAGGGGGTATATAAGTGAAAGGCAGGCTTCACAGGCAGTATGGGTAAGGAAACCTATGGGTTTCACAGTGGGCTACTGGGTTATGATGTCAGGGTTTGCTATGCAGCATTTAGTTGTGGGACTATTGTTTTGTTAAGAGACTATGAGTAAAATCTTCATGCTTCTGCTGTTATGTACTTTAATTTGAGACTATGGCTTAATTGTTAGGATGTGGGCACCTTTCCATACTTCTTGTATCTTGCATGTAAATCTGGAAGTGTAGCTTTGAACTTTTGTCTGCATTTCACCTACCATATGGATGAGGCTGTTGTGTCTCTTTTTGTCTTCCAGGACAGGTAGAGTGAAAGGCCAACTGTACTGACTGCTAAATGATGCAGCAGAGACTTTCAGTACTATGGGGATTATTTATTTATTTCTTTAGTTGACATTTGTTAACTGGGTTGGTCCATCTGAGCTAAAAGCCCATTTTCAGTAGAGACCCAAGGAGAAAAGCTAAATAAACAGTAAGAAGCTGGTGACATGATATAAAACAGAGATGAGATATGTTGTTACATAGCATAGAAAAAATACAATGAAATACAAAATTGAAACATAACTTAAGAGATATGTTGTTACATAACAAGGAAGAAATACAAAATTGAAACAATTTTTACATAGATTGTAGCAGAGAATGAAACATTAAATTGAACTGTAGGTTGGTATATCGTACATTTGAGTGACAGAGATACCCCATAGTTGAGAATTCGTGCGAGTTAGAGTTGTAAAAAAAAAAAAAGAATTTTCTTAGAAGTAAAGAAGGGGAGAGTTATGTAGGGTCCTGGCAGGGGTAGATCCGAGAGTTAGATAGGAAGTTTATTAGTTCTGTTTTTAATCGACTTAATGTGCATGATGTTTCTTACATTAAAAAGGAGTTTGTTCCAGGCTTGAGATGCAAAAACCACACTGAAAAAACCCTCAGGTCTTGGCAGGCAAACAATACCAATAAATAGCTGAGAAAGAGCGTTGACTAAGTTCACAACAATAAAAGTTTGTTAAAATAAAAACGTGTTTAATCCACAAACCGAAAACAGTTTAGCACTTTCACTCATATAAATTGAGCTTCTTCAGAACTAATCACCATTTTAGAAAAAACAGTTTAAATGCACTTTTTGGCGCCAAAAAAATTTTTTGAAACTCTTTAAAGACACAGTATTCAAAATGAACACAGTATTCAAAGAACTGTGTAAATTAATAATACATAAATAAATTAAATGCCAGCAAATAACTACTAATATATCTAAACTACATATCAATTATACATATAAATATTGTATGAACATGACACTATTAAAATTGTTCTATTATTAACTTATTATTAACTTTAAAATAACATCAAATATCACAACATATATTTGATAGATATTGAGTCATTTAAACCTGGTTCATGTGCAGCATCTGTATACAATTGCCACCAGGTTTCCTTGTACAACAATTGTTCCTTAAAATTCCCACCCCTGTTATTTATCTCAACACAGTCTATAATACCAAATTTAAAAGAATGAGTCAAATCAAATTTACTAACATGTCTAAACAGCGCATTATTCTCATTTCTAGTTTTTATACAGTACAAATGTGAATATATTCTTTTACTGAACTTTTGCTCAGTTTTTCCTATATAAAAACTTGGGCATCTTTCACATTTAGCTAAATAAACCACCCCCTTAGTATTACAATTTCCTGATTTAAATCTAATGATGGTATTGTTTACATTTCTCAATTTAATTTTTTCTTCTTCAGTAATATTATTACACTGACGACACATACCACATTTCTTAGTATGGTCACCTTCACTATGTTTGATGTCAATTCTTCTCTCCAACAACTTCTTCAAGTTGTTCCCCATTTTATAAACAAAAGATGGTGTACTACCCAGTGTTTGTGTAATACTGTCGTCTGCTTGAATAATACTCCAATTATTAATAATAATGTTTTTTATTTTAGCTACGTGTGGACCATACTGTAATACACATACCCTTCCTGAATGTTTTGTTGGTAAACATTTTTCCCTTTCAATGTTATTGTTACGTGTACCATACACACATTCCCCTAACAAGGGTTTATATTTGATACCCCAGTCTTTAATCAAACTTGTTGAAATTTTCTTAAGCGTTTGACACTCATAACCTCTACTTTTAAATAGGTCAGTGATATAGGAAACTTCATCCAACATATCATGGAAATTCGAAGTCATTCTTATGGCTCTAATAATCTGCCCTTTGAAAATGTTGTTGAACATTTTCCTAGGGTGATTACTTGAAAATTCCAAATAATTGTTGGAAAATGTATTTTTTCTGTACAATTTAGACTCAAAACAATTGTTACCCTTGAACACGTACGTGTCCAAATAGGCCAAACCCTGATAATCACAAGTTGAAGTGAATTTTAAATAATCACTACTGTCACGAATGTATGCAAGAAATTCATCCAATAATGTCTTGGTGCCTTCCCACAAAATGTACACATCGTCCAAATACCTTGAATAATATTTAATGTGTTTATTATATTCACTAGGAAAAATGACCCTTTCTTCCCAGTCTAACATCACTAGGTTGGCAAATATGGGAGCACATGATGCTCCCATAGCCACACCTCGTGTCTGTTTGAAAAATTCTCCCTCGTGTTCAATATAATTATGTTCTAGCACCAAAGACATTAATTCCATAATCAGACATATGTTGTCCCAAGATAAGCCACTGTACTTTCTTACACTATTCAAAAATGCTTCTAAACCTGAGGCTTTAGGTATACAACTAAACAAATCCACAACATCCACGGTGACAAATAGCAGATCTGATTTCCATATATTTATGGGATATTTTCTTAAAAACTCCCAAGAGTCCTTGACCATGTGGGGTACAATTTCATAGATATGCTTTAATTGTTGGTCAATCATAACACCCATAGGAAAGGTCTTTGAGTGACTTCCCGAGATAATAGGTCTAAAGGGAGGGTCAATAGTACACTTATGAATTTTTGGAATACCAAAGATCCTAGCCAACAATGGATATTCCACTTTAATGAATCCATATATCTCATCAGAGATTCTATGATCTATCAAAAATTCTTCAATATGGTAATCTATTTGCCTATATGAAGTCTGGATTTCATTATAAGATATTATCTGATAATTATCTGTATTATATAGGATGTCATTTATTTTATTAAAATATGCATTGCTGTCATAAATAACTATTCCCCCTCCCTTGTCGGGTTTCATTACCCGTACTGTTTCACTCTGTCGAAGTTCTTCTAATAACTCAATCTCTGCTGTAGTCAAATTAACATCCGGTTTACTGACATAGATCTTGTTGAATAACTTATATATATGTCTAGTGACTACTCTATCAAAAACAGACACTGTAGGATGTGTGGGCGGAATAAATTTACTTTTCTTTTTTAATAACTTACACTGTCCTGTAGTATTTTGAGATGTACTCAGTGTCTCAGCACCGTCTTTAAATAAAATAGCTAGATTTAATTTACGTGTGTATTTTTTAAATTCAATCAACGTATCCACTAATTTAGGTTTTGCAGTGGGAATGAACTTCAAACCTTTCGAAAACAATTTAAAGTAAATTTTGTCAATGTCCTTATCTGTATAGTTATAAATATTGAAATTTTTGTAAGAAAAAACATTGCCAACCCTCAATATATCCTCTTCTTCTGTTACGTTGTACACAGAAGTATCAATCAAGGTTTCAGGATCTACGAAATCTGAAAAGGTATCCCGACCCTGAACTGTAAAACTAAATTTACAACAATCATTTATTTTATCGTCATTCCTTTCTAACACGTTAGTAACATAACTAACCAATGGATTATTATCCATAATTACCATTGCTGGTGTCTGGGGTATTGTTCTTCCCTTCTCTTGTACCTCTTCGGCTTGTAGGTATTCCCTTCCCCCAAAAAATAATCCCCTTTACCAGCATGTCCAACACTATTGTTAGAAAAACTACCTTTTTCCCTATTCAACACTTGATTGTGTGTTTGGAAATTTTGATTAATCCTATTCCATTTATATGCTACATTTTTTTGGTATTGAGTAATATCTCTTAACAACTTTTGCGTCTTTCTATTATAAACCTTCTTAGAAAACATTTCAACATTCTGAAATTGTTTTTGATACAACTTTTCCCACTGTGGAAAAAGTGTGTCACATTGTATTATATTATTGATATTCTCCACTTCCGTTAACAACTTACAAAGATAACCATCATTGTATTTTATCAAATATTTCATAAATTGAATACCAAATGAATCAAACAGAATATTGAAATCTGACATCACAGACTCTGTTAACTCTAATCCCATGGGAACTTTGAAAAATCTCAGCCCCATCGGGACTATATTAGATTCAATACATTTAGAAAAATATGCATTGTCCATTTTTAAGTTGTTAATGAGTTGCAATTTCTTCCCAAGCAAGTAAATAATGTCACGTAAAGAACCACATTTAGCCATAGAATTGTCATGTAATGATTCAGTACCTTTTTTAGTGTTGAAATCACAGGTATAATGTAAAAACTTTTGCAAACGTTCATCTACTTGGGACTGGTGTTGACCTGTACGTACTGTTCTGTTAGTGTTAACTTCTGGGCAACACTCTCGACCATTAACCTTAGTGCAATTAGCATATGTTCGTACGGGTACCTGTCTCTTAGGTTTTGTACCCGTTCGTTGAAATTCATCCTCATTCTCAGTAAATACAAAATCAAAAGTGAAATCAGACAACCCCAACCTACTACTGCTCTGCTGCTGGTGGGTTGCTGGCAAGTCAATCAAGTTTGAAAAATTCCGCTCACCTCTCTGTCCATTGGGTATAACATCAGATTCCACACTAGAGAGATTAGACTTGTTGAGATTGTTCTCATTAATATCATTTGTAGCAGGGTGCGTTGCTTGTAAAATAGGAAGGGAATCACCTTCCAATGCTGGCTGAATGTTACCAATGTAATCTGGGCGACAAAAAGGGGTTCGCCCAATTTCTTTGAGTAAACACGTAATGTTTTGTATTTCGCTCCTCAGCGTGGCTAATTCAGCCTGAACGCTGTTCCACTCACTGCGTGAAATAGATGGACTCAGCGGTGGTGTTGCTCCGCTAACAGATGCCATGGGGTAAAACTGAACCTCAGGAAACCAAATATCAGCGTGTAACAAAAACTCCGTAACCAAAAACCACACTGAAAAACCCCTCAGGTCTTGGCAGGCAAACAATACCAATAAATAGCTGAGAAAGAGCGTTGACTAAGTTCACAACAATAAAAGTTTGTTAAAATAAAAACGTGTTTAATCCACAAACCGATAACAGTTTAGCGCTTTCACTCATATAAATTCAGCTTCTTCAGAACTAATCACCATTTTAGAAAAAACAGTTTAAATGCACTTTTTGGCGCCAAAAAAATTTTTTGAAACTCTTTAAAGACACAGTATTCAAAATTAACACAGTATTCAAAGAACTGTGTAAATTAATAATACATAAATAAATTAAATGCCAGCAAATAACTACTAATATATCTAAACTACATATCAATTATACATATAAATATTGTATGAACATGACACTATTAAAATTGTTCTATTATTAACTTATTATTAACTTTAAAATAACATCAAATATCACAACATATATTTGATAGATATTGAGTCATTTAAACCTGGTTCATGTGCAGCATCTGTATACAATTGCCACCAGGTTTCCTTGTACAACAATTGTTCCTTAAAATTCCTTAAAATGTCTTTGGTGCTAGAACATAATTATATTGAACACGAGGGAGAATTTTTCAAACAGACACGAGGTGTGGCTATGGGAGCATCATGTGCTCCCATATTTGCCAACCTAGTGATGTTAGACTGGGAAGAAAGGGTCATTCTTCCTAGTGAATATAATAAACACATTAAATATTATTCAAGGTATTTGGACGATGTGTACATCTAGTGGGAAGGCACCAAGACATTATTGGATGAATTTCTTGCATACATTCGTGACAGTAGTGATTATTTAAAATTCACTTCAACTTGTGATTACCAGGGTTTGGCCTATCTGGACACGTACGTGTTCAAGGGTAACAATTGTTTTGAGTCTAAATTGTACAGAAAAAATACATTTTCCAACAATTATTTGGAATTTTCAAGTAATCACCCTAGGAAAATGTTCAACAACATTTTCAAAGGGCAGATTATTAGAGCCATAAGAATGACTTCGAATTTCCATGATATGTTGGATGAAGTTTCCTATATCACTGACCTATTTAAAAGTAGAGGTTATGAGTGTCAAACGCTTAAGAAAATTTCAACAAGTTTGATTAAAGACTGGGGTATCAAATATAAACCCTTGTTAGGGGAATGTGTGTATGGTACACGTAACAATAACATTGAAAGGGAAAAAAGTTTACCAACAAAACATTCAGGAAGGGTATGTGTATTACAGTATGGTCCACACGTAGCTAAAATAAAAAACATTATTATTAATAATTGGAGTATTATTCAAGCAGGTGACAGTATTACACAAACACTGGGTAGTACACCATCTTTTGTTTATAAAATGGGGAACAACTTGAAGAAGTTGTTGGAGAGAAGAATTGACATCAAACATAGTGAAGGTGACCATACTAAGAAATGTGGTATGTGTCGTCAGTGTAATAATATTACTGAAGAAGAAAAAATTAAATTGAGAAATGTAAACAATACCATCATTAGATTTAAATCAGGAAATTGTAATACTAAGGGGGTGGTTTATTTAGCTAAATGTGAAAGATGCCCAAGTTTTTATATAGGAAAAACTGAGCAAAAGTTCAGTAAAAGAATATATTCACATTTGTACTGTATAAAAACTAGAAATGAGAATAATGCGCTGTTTAGACATGTTAGTAAATTTGATTTGACTCATTCTTTTAAATTTGGTATTATAGACTGTGTTGAGATAAATAACAGGGGTGGGAATTTTAAGGAACAACTGTTGTACAAGGAAACCTGGTGGCAATTGTATACAGATCCTGCACATGAACCAGGTTTAAATGACTCAATATCTATCAAATATATGTTGTGATATTTGATGTTATTTTAAAGTTAATAATAAGTTAATAATAGAACAATTTTAATAGTGTCATGTTCATACAATATTTATATGTATAATTGATATGTAGTTTAGATATATTAGTAGTTATTTGCTGGCATTTAATTTATTTATGTATTATTAATTTACACAGTTCTTTGAATACTGTGTTCATTTTGAATACTGTGTCTTTAAAGAGTTTCAAAAAATTTTTTTGGCGCCAAAAAGTGCATTTAAACTGTTTTTTCTAAAATGGTGATTAGTTCTGAAGAAGCTCAATTTATATGAGTGAAAGCGCTAAACTGTTATCGGTTTGTGGATTAAACACGTTTTTATTTTAACAAACTTTTATTGTTGTGAACTTAGTCAACGCTCTTTCTCAGCTATTTATTGGTATTGTTTGCCTGCCAAGACCTGAGGGTTTTTTCAGTGTGGTTTTTGGTTACGGAGTTTTTGTTACACGCTGATATTTGGTTTCCTGAGGCTTGAGATGCAGAATATTTTTATAAAACTTTGCCAGTGGTTTTATTGGACTTGTAAATATCTAGGAGATGTTTGTCAGAGCTATGGAGTGAACGATTTGAGATGTAGTTGAACACCAGAGAAGAGTGAGGGGGTTGGGTTTGTTGAGTATGGAGTGTGTTATGTGTAGCTACAAACGTAGTAGTTTTGGGGGGAATTCTAGCCACTGTAGTTTCTTTAGTGTTAGGCAGTGGTGAGAGGTGTAAGGTTGATTTGTGGCAAATCTTGCAATTTTGTTATGTTTGTTCGAGCTTAGTAATTAATGTGGGTTGTAAGTTCATTAGGATTGGGGAGGCATAGAGTGTAGGCTAGGGAGGAGGAATGCCTGAGCCAGAGAAAGTTTAGAGTCTAAAGTAAGGAATTTTCTGTTCCTATAAATAAACCAAATTTTTGGTCCGTTTTTTTTTTTTGATACACTGTCGAATGTGAAGGTCAAATTTTAATTGATCATAATTATGATAGCAAGGAGCTTTGTGTGGGATTCTGCTTTAATGATCGTGTTATTAAGTGACAAAATGATAAAGGTGGACTTGTGATGAAAGAGGTTTGGGAAGGAAGAAAAGTTTGGTTTTATTTGGATTTAAGATGAGCTGGTTTTCTGTAAGCCATCTTTCAACAGAAAGGAATGAGTTTTGGGTAAGTGTGTGAAGTTGAGAGATCTTGTCAGTGCAGAAGATAAAAGTAGAGTCATCTGCATATTGAATAGCAGAGGAGTGGCTACAGGATGTGTGTAGATTGTTAGTAAAAATGTTGAGTAATAGGGGTCCAAGAATGGAGCCCTGGGGACTCCTGTTTGGATGGGTAGAAAGGGGAAGCAAAAGTGTGCCATCTGACAGACTGTAGCCTGTTGGTAAGGTAGCTGGAGAACCATTCAAGAGTGGAAGATGAGAGGTTGAGATCAGACAGTTTAGTTAGAAGCTTAGAGTGTGATACTGTATCGAAGGCTTTTGAGAGGTCTTGGAACAGACAAGAGACAAGCTGGTTGTCTCTTGCCTCGGCAACAATCTTAGTAAAAGATATAAGGGCAGTAGCAGTGCTGTGGGTTGGTCAAAAGCCATGCTGGGTAGTTGTCAGAAGGTTTTCTTTGATTAGAAAGTTGAGAACCTGAATGTGTATACATTTTTGAGGATTTCTGAAAGTGGGGAAAGAATAGCTGTGGGTCTGTATTTGGAAGGGTCAGTAGAGTTCCCTCCCTTGTGTAGAGGTACAGTATAGAAAGATTTCCAGATGTCGGGGACTATTGATTCTTGGATTAATTTATTTATTAGTATAGAAATTGAATAGGGTATTCAGCCTGCGGTGAAAGAGAGGTGGTAAATTATCGGTAGAGGGAGAACATGGATGTTAAGTTGTCAATCTCGCCTTCATTCTTGCTTGATGGGTTCGGAGCCGATCCTCGGCTCCGACTCGGCACTTTGCTAAGCTCGAGAGTCACTTTTACCAGCTCGAGGCAGCCCCATATCCCATGATGCAAGGCGGTAAGTACCCAGATCTCGTTTGCCGCTTCGCTGATGAGGTCCTCCTTTTGCCAGCTCCTGGTAAGTGTTTAAAATAATACTTTTTTTGCCCCTTTTTTACCTTAAAACTTTATATTTAACGTTTTAGTTTAGATTAAGTCCCTTTGTGACTAGAAATGCGCGCACTCCTTAATTTTTTTAGTCAGGCGTGCTCCGCGCCCACCCCCCCGCCCTTGTTAGGGTGTGTGTGTGTGTGTGTGTGTGTGTGTGTGTGTGTGTGTGTGTGTGTGTGTGTGTGTGTGTGTGTGTGAGAGGTTAGTTATCTTATTATTTTTTTTGGGATACCTGGTTCTTGGGACTGTGTTGTGTGTTTTTTGCAACCATGTCCAAGGAAAGGGTCTCAGGCTTTAAGAAGTGTGACTCGTGCTGTCAGAAGATGTCTCTGACAGACGGTCACACTTCTTGCTTATACTGCCTGGGACCTCTCCACCTGCAGGACTCCTGTGCAATTTGTCATTCCTTTAGCCAGAGAGTCCTGCAGGAGAGGAGAAACAAATTGATTTTAAGGGGCCTACTTAAACCGGAGGGCTCTCCGGCTAAGTCGGCTCCGAGTAAGACTTCCAAGTCTTCCAACGCCCAGGCTTCTGTGTCTAAGCCTGCGGCCTCGGTTCCGACTCTTTCAGAGTCGAGATCGGCTCCGGCTGGAGCCGATCCTGGTTTGCACAAACCTTCGGCACCGATGGCTATCAGTGCCGATACTGGTTCGGTCACATCGGTGTCGGCTCCGATTGGTTCCGACCACCATGTGGCTCAGGCTTCGGTGTCGGCGCCGACCAGCTCCGACACCCTTACCTTTACGTCTGTATCTGCTCCGGCCGGAGCCGATGCATCAAGACCTTCTGTCGGTGCCGAAAAGTCTTTGGCTCCGACTGCATCCATGGTTTCGTCGGCTCCGATGGTTCCTTCGAGGAAGAGGTCCAGGTCCCCTTCCTTGGAACAGATACTCTCGGCTCCGGCCTCACCTCTCCTCTCGGAACGGAGCCATCGGAGCCGATCATCTAGGTCATCCAGGCTTTCTGACCATGATTTAGAGAGGGTGGTCAGTAGATTATTAAAATCACAGGCACTGGCCCAGATGCTACATAGTCCGTCTCAACAGACTATTAGTCCACACCCCCTTGCAGTTCCTCCTTCGACTCTACCTCAGAGTTTGGAGCTGGAGTCCTCGGGAATAGTTTCTGCTATGGCTGAGGGACAGATACCCCCCCCCTTCTGCTCCCTCAGCCTCTACTCTTATCTCCTCTTCGAGACCTTCCTTAGAGGGATTCGGTGGTCGGGCTTCCCTGGTCTCCTCCGAGGGGGTGAGTGGCATCGGACCCTTGTCCGACTCAACTCTTCCCCTTGGAGCCTCGGCCTTGGTGAGCTCGGCCCCGACATCTGCCTCGGAGCCTTCCCTTTCAGTGGGCCCTGGAGTTCCTGTTTCTTCGGAACGGGTTCTCTCGGACCTCCCTGGGAGGGGAGCCTTCGAGGTGATGAAGAGTGTGCTGGCCACTGGACTCAGTCAGCAGTCTGTTCCCTTAGCTCCTCCCTCTACGGTGCCTGTCGATATCTCTGCCATCTCTCTTGCTCCTGGACCCAGAGATCCTCCGCCTCAGGTTTCCCCACTGGGAAGAACCCCCTCTTCCGAGGATTCTCCTGATCAGTCAGGGGAACCTCCGCGCAAGAGGACTTGTAAGAGGAAACACGTAGACTCCCCCGAGTCTATCACTTCAGATACCGACTTAGATGAGTCTGAGGGATCCCCAAGATCCCCCTCTGAGGATGTCTCATTTTCAGACATCCTAGAACTCCTTAAACGGAGGGGAAACTGGCCCTCAATCGACCCTCTGAGGATGAGTCGGTATACCTGGAGGCGTTTGGATCTCGGCCTTCCACCTCCTGGGTGTCTCCGCCTTTCGACCCCCTTATGCAGGTTATTGCTCGAAAGGCGTGGGCTGCTCCTGACTCTGTAGAGCCAGTTCCTAGGAGGCCTTCTAAATTTATTACTGCCCCTTCGGACAAGCAATTCCTTACGAAAGGTGTCCCTGCTGATGCCATGGTGGTGGCGGCTGCCACTAAGAAGGAACTTGCAGATCCTTCCGTACCTGTCCATCCTCCTAATAAGGACTCCAGGACCATGGATAGGTATGGTAAGCGGATGTTTTCTTCAGCGACCTTTGCTATGCACTCGCTGAACTACTTATGTCACTTCACCAGACTCCAAAGGGACATCCTTAAGGAGCTAGGTGAAGTAGTACAGGATCCCACAGCTGCAGGGGCTCAAGAAAAAATTGCTTCGCAGCTAGGAACCCTTACTTCTATTGCTAACTCCTCCATGCGACTGATATCATATGCAGCAGATGGAGCGAGTGGGGCCACAGGTACAGGTGTGGCTCTTAGACGCCAAGCCTGGATGCGGCTCTGTAATTTTGCAGATCCCTTTAAGGCGTCCTTCACAAACTCTCCCTTTGATGGGGCAGCTTTGTTTGGCCCTCAAGTGAAGGACACATTGACCAGGTGTGAGCAGGACGGCAAGACTCTTTCTGCCGTAGGGGTCCGTTTTTCCACCCCTTCTAGACCTTACCCTAAAGGACAGAAGGGTGGCAAAATGTGGTCCCGCAAATCCCAAGGAGTCACACCGGATACACGTGGTCAGTTTACCCCTAGAGGCAGAGGGGGTAACAATAACAGACGCCGCTCTAGAGGCAGAGGGGGTCCACAAAACCAGGGAAGCAGAGAGCCTCTCTCTGACAAGCCCTTTCAGCATCCCTGAGATGTTGCCCGACTGTCCATCCTTGGAGGCAGTCGGGGGAAGACTATCGCTGTACCCAGAAGCCTGGCGTTCCCTCACTCAAGACAGATGGGTACAGTCGATCATATCCGAGGGTTACAAAATTCCTTTCGAGGAAAGTCCTTTTCTCACTCAAATTCCCTTCCAGATGTACCACCCGGTCTAAGGAAATTGCAGAGTTAGAAGTATTCAAACTTCTACAAAAAGAGCCATTCAGCCAGTTACAACAGACCATTCAGAGCCGGAATCTACTCAAGGTTCTTTTTGGTCCCCAAAAAGACAGGAGACTGGAGACCAATATTGGATCTCAGCAGACTCAACAAGTCTGTGAGAAAGACAAGATTCCGAATGGTCACACTTCAGTCAATTCTGCCCTTCCTAGAGAAGGACAACTGGATGTGCTCAATAGATCTTCAGGATGCGTACTATCACATAAAAATTCACAGGCGCTCCAGAAGGTTTCTCCGCTTTCGGCTGGGGTCCAGTCACTTCCAATTCAGAGCCCTGCCCTTTGGTCTCACTACAGCCCCCAGAGTGTTAACCAAATGTATGGCAGTGGTCAGGGATTCCAGGTGTTTCCGTATCTAGACGACTGGCTCCTTTCAGCCACCACCAGGCATCAACTTCTTCAAGCCAGGGATTACACAATAAATCTTTGCACTCAATTGGGAATTTCGATCAACTACGAAAAATCCTCCTTATTGCCCTGCCAGTCTATTACTTTCATAGGCGCAAACTTAAACACTGTTCGGATGTCAGCTACCCTCACAGAACAAAGAATCTCAGACATTCAAAGTCACGTGAGGATCATTCTAGCCAGCAAGAAAGTACAGGCCAGAATGGTTCTAAAGGTGTTGGGCCTCATGGCTGCGGCCATTACCCTTCTTCCCCTGGCCCGCTTCTATATGCGCCTGCTTCAGTGGATGTTGTTCACTCAGTGGTCTTACCAACAACTTCCGATGCGTCACCAAATATTGGTGACACAGATTTGCAAGAATCATCTTTCATGGTGGATTACTTCTCCTCAGATTCACCAAGGCAGACCCTTTGTACCCCCAGCCCCGGTAGCCACTGTCACTACGGACGCCTCCCTGATCGGGTGGGGGGGTCATTATCAGGGCAGGATGGTTCATGGGACGTGGCAACCGTTCGAATACCACCTGCACATAAATGTCCTAGAGATGAGCAGTGCTTTTAACGTTGCAAGCCCTCAACGACTTTCTTCCCTTGGGGACAATTGCAGTCCACACAGACAACATGTCTGTAGTATGGTATATCAACAAACAGGGCGGAACCAAGTCCTACCCCTTGTGTCGAGAAGCGCTCAGACTTTGGCAATGGGCGATCTCCTCTCATCGGTTTCTGGTAGCAACGCATATCCCTGGGAAAACCAACATTTTAGCGGACAGATTGAGCAGAGCTATTCTCATGCCTCACGAGTGGTCTCTCAAACAATCTGTAGTGGAGGAGATTTTTCTAGAATGGGGCCGCCCATGTTGCGATCTTTTTGCTACTCCCCCAAAACAGCAAATGCCCAGACTTCTTCTTCTCTCTTCCCACTGCCAGGCCATCCCCCCAGAGACGCTCTGATCCAGGATTGGCCCCAGGGACTTCTTTATGCCTTTCCTCCCTTTCCGCTGATTCCACAAGTAATCCAGAAAGCCACCGTTTTGAGAGCCAAAATGATTCTCATTGCTCCTTATTGGCCTCGACAAATTTGGTTTCCGTTCCTCCATCGTCACCTTTTGGTGCAGCCGTGGCATCTGGACCCATTGCCGGACCTTCTGATTCACCAATCGGGTCAGCTGCACAGGTCTATCCCTTCTCTCAACCTCACAGCATGGTTGCTCCACTTCCTTCCTTAGCCAGGCTTCCTATGATCTCTAATCCTGTTAGAGACATCATAGTAGCTTCCCTAAAATCCTCCACTAGGAGGATTTATACTAGCAAATGGAAACGCTTTTCTTGTTGGGCAAAAGCTAAAAATATTGATGCCTTTACTGCTCCAGTACAAGCAGTTTTGGATTTCTTAGCGGAAATCTTTCACGCGGGCTCCTCTTCTTCCACGGTCAAAGTTCAGTTGGCCGCTATCTCTAACTTTCATGTCTGGTTCGCAGACCACAACATTATGTTCCACAGGCTTTGTAGAGCCTTCTTAAAAGGAATTTTTCTCCTGAAGCCTCCAGTCAGGAGTCCTCCTCCTCAATGGGACCTAAATTTAGTGCTGACATCCTTGATTCTTCCTCCTTTCGAGCCAGCTGTTTCATGTTCCCTGAAATTTCTTTCATGGAAAACCTTATTCCTGGTTGCTATTACATCAGCTAGGAGGGTGTCTGAACTTCATGCTCTATCGGTTCGCCCCCCCCTATTTAGTCTTCCACAAAGACAGAGTATCATTGAGAACTAATCCGACCTTTTTGCTTAAGGTCGCCTCAAAGACTAATTTGAATCCGGCTATTGATCTTCCTGTATTTTTCCCAAACTACTCAAACAGATCGGAACAAAAATTACATTATCTTGATGTTCACCGCCAACTCAGATATTATTTGGACAGAACAAAACAATTCAGGAAATCCGATCAGCTCTTTGTTTCTTATGCTGATAACAAGAAAGGCCTTCCTGTCTCAAAAGTGACCTTATCTAGATGGCTTTCTTCTGTCATCTCTGAAATTTATCAGCTCAGGGGAAAACAGCTGTGCTCGAAACCTAAAGCGCATTCAACCAGAAGCTTAGCCACTTCCACAGCCTTTCAAGCTAGACTTCCATTAGATACTATTTGTGCAGCAGCCACTTGGGCCACTCCTCATACCTTTGTTTCCCATTACAAATTGGATTTGGCCTCCAGGGACAGAGCCAGTTTTGGCTCTACAGTTCTCAAGAGTCTGTTCCATTGAGCCACCCAGGATAGAGGTGCTAGGACGGTCCCATCAAGCAAGAATGAAGGCGAGATTGACAACTTAACATTGAGAAGTTATGTACCTACCATAACGTTCCATGTTAGTTGTCTTCTCTCGCCTTCTTTCTTACGACCCTCCCTCCTTCCCCCTGGCCTGGACAGACCTTTCTCTCTACATGGAAGCATGCTTCTGAAGACCATACAGTGCTGGTCCTCCAACCATCCTTCAGGTTTTTTCTCTCCTTCTTTCTTCCTTTTGGAAGTTATTTATGCTAGGTGTTATTGCCTATAGACAACAAACGAGATCTGGGTACTTACCGCCTTGCATCATGGGATATGGGGCTGCCTCGAGCTGGTAAAAGTGACTCTCGAGCTTAGCAAAGTGCTGAGTCGGAGCCGAGGATCGGCTCCAAACCCATCAAGCAAGAAAGAAGGCGAGAGAAGACAACTAACATGGAACGTTATGGTAGGTACATAACTTCTCATTTTATTTTATGGAGGAGTGATTTTATGTAGGTGGTGGAGACTGGTTTAAGTGAAAATGGGGTTTTGTTGGTATATTGATGGCGATAGGTGTTAGGGTCTATATGAGTTAGCTTGCCAAAGGAGTCAATAAAGTGGCAGTTGAGAAAGGTGGCAGTTTCTTGTGCTATGTTGTTTGGGCAGGGGTTTGGGCTGATAGGACTTCCTGGGTGAAGAAGTTTGTTGATGGTACTCCAGAATTTTTGGAATTTGAGTAGTGATTTGTTTGGGCATTATTGTAGAATTTTTTCTTGCTCTTGTTAATTTGTTTTTTTTGGTGTGGTTTCTGAGTTCCTTGCAGTTTTGAAGGTGTACAGGGGATTTGTTTTTTAGCCAGGATTTCCAAGCACTATCACTTTTATGCATAAGGGAGTGAGTGTCTTTTGGAAGCCAGGGGCATAGTTTGATTTTATCCTAATTTTCCTTAGGGGTGCTATGGAGTTGAGAATATCTAGAATGATGTGGTTGAATTATAGTACTGCATCACTGAGGGGAAGGTGACAGAGACAGGACCAGCTGATAGCGGAGACCCTGTTATTAAATGTAACAGAATTAAAACCAGAGAGTTTGTGCCAGTGTTTGTATATGTGAGACTTGTACAGTTGGAGAGAATGTCTTTGGATGTGGGTGGGCAGATAGTCACTTATGGTATCGGGTAGAGTACAGGGACTGTGATAGAGATTAGGATCAGTTGTGAGGATCCAATCAAGGATAGAGCTAGTATCTAAGTTTTTATTCACACGTGTGGGGGTTGTAGTAAGTTGATTGAAGCCATGAAGTTTTTTGCTGAGGTTAGGCGAGGCTGTACCGAGTATTTTTCAGTCAATATTTACATTGCCAAGGATAACTTTTTCATAGTGAATGTTGTGTGAAATCCAAGATAATATGTGTAGAACAGAGTGTGTGTGCTGTATCTTTAAAAAACATTTCAAGGACTGAATGTACATATGTAAATAGCAAGCATGTTCTATACTCAGTGCCGTTTTGAGAGTGCAGCCAGAGATTGAGCATGTATGAATGTAATAGCTAGTTTGTATATACGTTTACCTAAGTTAAAGTTATTAAGCTTCAGTGGTGATGTGTTTGTACATAATAAAGCTGCTTGAACAGAACCCACAAAGACTCGTCTATTACATTCTGACTAGACGAGCAACATGGTGTCAGAACCGGGTTTACAGAGACTGATATATTCAGAGCTATGGGGTGCAGAGATGACATTGAAGGTAAACTAAGAGAAACAAGCATGAAAAAAGGGCCAGAAAAGAACCAAAGTTAATGAAAACTTGCATGAACAATTTATTTATAAAAAAGATAAAATGGAGCATTACAAAGGGCACAAACAAGTGAGAGGCACAAAAGGTTTATTAATTAAAATGTTTAAAATTAAGATATTTGAGAAAATAATTATCGGCAAAGCACATACGGTGTTTGGAATTACCTAAAAATTGCAAAACGATTATGTTTAAAATAAAACAGGCATGTTTAGAGTAAAATGAGCACAAGAAAAGTGCCATGGGCATGAAAAGAGATTAAATGAGCAAAACGAATATAATAAGGGCAAAAGAGGACACGTTAGGCATCAATAAAGCAAGGAGACTGCATGTTTTTGGCAAAGTACTGTGTTTTGGCATAACTACTACTTTGTATTGTATCAAAGGCATAACTAGAGTTATTTGAATAATCTCAAAGTGTGTAAAAGTGTTTACAGTGTGTGATTATTACTGTGCATGTATTCCAAAGAGTATATTTGTGTGCAAAGTACAACTATTTCTTGAAGTACAGTCAAAGTACGGCCATTTAAAAAAGTTTCTTGTGCTGAGTGTGTCTATTCGCGAAGTGCCACCATTACCGAGTGTTTCTTGAACTGCAAAGAATTATCTAGCAGGATACTGCCATTTTGGGAAAGTTTCAGTGTCCTGTGTACTGTTTATTCACAAAGTGCAGTTACTTCAAAATGTTTCTTACTCTGAGCTTCTTCTGCCCAGTTCATTCACACAGTGCAGTTATTTTGAAGTGCTTCTTACACTGATAAGGGGTGATTTCTTGCAGTCCAGTAATTTCAAGAGTATTACAGTGCCCGAGAGACTTATTTTGCAAAGTTCAATTATTCAGAGGCTTGTTGTGCCATTGGGCAAAATTACAAATACTGGCATACATTTCTGGCATATGTATGTGTATGTGTGTTCATGCATAATTGTAAAACCCTTCGCTGGCATGTGTTACTATGGCAGATGGACTTCGAAAGCCCTCACCACTTGTATTTGATCAGAATATTGCAGATAATTGGAGAATATTTGAGCAAGAATACAATATTTTTATAGAAGCAGCTTATTTTGACAAAGATGCACATTCATTTTGCTAAACCTAGCTGGGTCAGAGGCCATTGAAAGAGAACGTTCATTTGTGTATGCGCCAGCAGTATATGAGGAAGAAGGTGAAAATTATCATATTGTTGTACAGGCTGAATCAAGAGAAGACCCCTGGGTGTTTGAATCAAATTCAGAGAAATGTGCAACCCCCAGACAAATATTACATTAGAAAGGCATTTGTTTTACACGAGATCAGAAACCAGAGGAAACTTTTGCAGCTTATATTACTGACCTGAGAAACAAAGCTAAAATGTGTCAGTTTGGTGGCTTAAAAGATGTGTTAATAAAGGACATGCTTGTGTGTGGTATTAATAGTGCTGCTGTGAGAAAGATTTTGCTTCGTGACAGTGATTTTAATATTGAGTAAAGCTATTGAGAATTGTCAGATCCACAAAGTTACAGAAAGGCACACAAGTATGCTTGCAAGTGATAAGAGCATGATTTCAGCAGGCACCAGAGCAAATATAGACAGCATATAACATGTGGCAAACAGAAGCAGGCCTAAGCACATGGCAGCCACAGCCCCTGCTAGTTCTCAAGAGAAACTATGTAGTTTTCCAGCAAGTTCTAAGAAAGGAGCATGCTCAGTGCAGTACAAGTGTGAATCAGCAAAACCATGTCCAGATTTATTGTTAACCATCGCAATTGTGGTGCCAGTCATAAGTCTAAAAGAGAGAAATGCTTAGCATTTGATCAGCAATGTCACAAGTGTAAAAAATGAAACCATTTTCAAAAATTTTGCAAATCAAGTAAACCTCACGCAGTTATAAAGAAGGGTCGCTCAAAAAAACAAATTGATCAAGTAGACTGCAACTCTACTTTCCATGCAGATGACATATCAATAATTGGTGAAAAGGTTGATGCAGTGAATCTGTTGGTGAAGAACAATGTGTTTTGTACTGTCCAGATAAATGGTAAATCCACCGAGCTCAAACTAGATACTGGTTCAGAGTGTAATGTTATATCAACAGCCACATTTGCTAAGGTGGGAACTAATGAACAACTCAATGTGTGAAACTTGTTGCTTATGGAGGTGAAAAATTCAAAGCAAAGGCTCAGTAGTGCATTCATGTTATTTGGCTAGGAACTGTTGCAGCTAGTTATTCTATGTAGTTTGTAGACCTGTGCAGTCATTACTGGGTCTCAGAGACTGTCAGAATGAATCTGCTTTCTTTTACCAAAGAAGTTCATCATATAAGCACATATCCTAGTTCCAATTTTTCTGAAGCCATAGAGTTTGCTGATATTTTCAATGACAAGTTGGGCAAACTTCCAGTTAGACCCATTGTCAGGCCAGTAGTCAGACCAGCAAGAAAAGTTCTGATAGCTATGCAGGATAAAGTCAAAGCTCAACTGAATAAAATACTGCAGCAAGGTGTAATTTGTCCAGTTATAGAACCAACTGAATGGGTGTCGTCCATGGTAGGCATTCACAAAAAAGGCTCAGACAAAATCAGAATATGCATTGACCCAAGAGATTTGAACAAAGCATTGAAGAGACCGCATCATCCAATGCGTACAGTTGAAGAGGTTGCAGCTCTAATACCGAATGCCACTGTTTTTTCTGTCTTGGATGCAAAAAAGTTCATTTTTGCAAGTGATGATTGATTGCAAATCTTCATTACTGACCACTTTCAGTACCCTGTTTAGCAGATATAAATTCCTAAGGATGCCATTTGGAATAAATTCTGCAAGTAAAGTCTTCCAGCATGCAATTGAGTAAATTGTTTCAGGTTATCCTTGTGTCACAATAGTAGATGATTTATTGGTTGGAGGCAATAGTGAAGCAGAGCATGACAGAAAACTTAAGAGGTCTAGACAGAGCATGTGAAGTGAACGTAAAGCTCAGTCCTCTGAAGTGTAAATTCAGACTACCAGAAGTTACCCATGTAGCTCATTTATTTACTAATACTGGCTTGAGAACAGACCTAACCAAGCAAGCAGCTATTCTTGAGATGTCAGCACCAAATAATATTCAAGCTCTACAGTGTTTCCTAGGCATGGTCAACTATTTAGGCAAGTTTATACTAGACTTCAGTGAATTGACAGCACTTTTAAGAGAGCTGACGTGCAAAAGTGTTGCATGGTCTTGGTTGGAACAGCACCAGAAAACATTTGAAGACCTTAAGCATAAAATTGCCACCCCACCTACATTAAGATACTATTATGTCAATAAACCAGTCACTCTTTCCTGTGATGCTTCAAAATTTGGTCTTGGTACAGTTATTCTTCAGGAAGGCAGACCAGTAGCCTATGCATCTAGAACATTTACCCAAACTGAAATGCATTATGCTCAAATTGAGAGAACTTTTGGCAATAGTATTTGCATGTTCAAAGTTTCATGATTATATCTATGGTCGAGCTATTCAGATTGAAACTGATCACCAACCTCTAGTTACTATTCCAAAGAAGCCTATGCATTCAGCTCCAGCAAGATTACAAAGAATGATGCTCAAATCGCAAAAGTACAGCTTCAAAATGGTCTATACAAAATGCAAACTTCTTTATCTGGCTGATATCTTATCTGGATCTTCCAGAAATACAGTGGAACAGCTTGATGCAGAGAATTTTGACTTTGACATAATGGAAGTGCATAATTTTTCTACCACAAGACTAGATGAGCTGACAAACCATACAAAGACTGGTCTAATTTTGCAAAAGCTCAACCACTACATTAGTGCTGGATGGCTGCCAAAACAATCTAGTGTACAACCTGAAGTGCAAACCTATTTTCCTTACAGAGATAATATGTTGATGGAAGATGGCATTATTTTCAAAGGTCATTAAATTGTTGTTCCTGCTTCTTTACAACATGACTATATCCATATTTTGCATTGTGGTTACACAGGTTCTGAATCTACCAACAGAAGGGTGAGAGAACTAGTGTTTTGGTCTTCACTAGTAAAATACATTGATAAAGTACATTCTTCTTCAGTATGCAATAGTATTAAATTGCATTTGCAAAGAAAACCACTTCAGCTAATCAACTTCCTGAACTACCCTTGTCAACAGTAGCCACTGACGTATTTGAGTAGAACAATCAGCATTACTCAGTATTGGTAGACTCTTATTTGAACTGGTTTGAGATTGATTTACTACATAATCTAATGCCCACTGCTGTTATTACTAAGTTGAAACGTCATTTCTCAGTCCATGGTAGTCCACACAGTTATTTCTGACAATGGTACTCAATCTAGTCAGTTGTTTCGGAAATTTGCAAGAGAATGGGAGTTTGTACATGTTACTAGTAGTCCAGAATATCCAGAGTCAAATGAACTAGCTGAATGTGCAGTGCAGAGTGCAAAGCAATTACTTGAAAAGGCAAAGCATGATAATAACAATGTCATTTTGAATTTATTTATTTCAGAAACATACCCTGTGATGATATACTTGGCTTGCCTGCTTAGAGACGTCTATCCAGGCAAAACAGTATGACACTGCCTATTAGTTCCAGTTTATTGAGGCCTAAAGCTAAGAACAGAACCATCAGAAACCAATTATTCATGCAGTGATCTTTCCAGAAGTCCAGTTTTGATAAATTGAGCAGATTTCTTTATCCATTGAAAGAAGGAGAGACAGGATACAAATAGCTAAAGGTTTTGACTGGATTGGTCAAGTAACAGATATATGTACCAAGCTGAGATCCTGCTTTGTAGAATCTGAGGATGTGGAGTACAGGAGAAATCGTAGACATCTTCTTTTTGTACCAGAATCATTATCACAGCATTGTTTCTGTGATACAGACTCTAGAGCTCAGAGCAATCCAGACAATGTTCCTGTTCCAGAATGCGTCTTAACTTCTACTTCCATTCCTGTTGATGTTCCTGATTTCCCTAAGGCTGAACATTCAGCAGAGAGAGTCCCAGTTGCTAAGTCTAATTCTAAATTTTATGTCACATGATTTGGTCATATTTCCAGACCGAGTGTGAAACACACAGTGACCTGGGCATGTTTGTATATATGTATCTAGTTCTGTATAGTTGCATGACAAAAAAATATTTGCATTGTTTGCATGTCAGCTGATATTAGTATTTCATGATCTATTTTGCAAAGAGGGAGGATGTAGAGCAGAGTGTGTGTGTGTGTGTGTGTGTGTGTGTGTGTGTGTGTGTGTGTGTGTGTGTGTGTGTGTGTGTGTGTGGTATCTTTAAAAAACATTTTAAGTACTGAACGTGCATGTATAAATAGCAAACACATGCTATACTCTGTGTCATTTTAAGAGTGCAGCTAAAGAGTGAGCATGTATGAATGTAATGGCTAGTTTGTGTATGTTTATAAAGTTGCTTGAACAGAACCCACAAAGACTCGTCTATTACATCCTGACTAGACGAGTGACAGTATGTATTCAAGGATGGGGATGTTTTTACCTGGTGAGATATAAATGGAAGCAATAGCAAATTCTTTGTGTGACTTTAAATGACCGTTTAGTATTAACAGTTCTGCCAGGTGGAAGTTTGGGAGAGGTGTAGATAAAGGGAAGATGTTAAGTTGTTCAAAATAGAGAATAGGAACACCTCCCCCCTTTTTTTTTATTCTATCCAGCCAGTAGATGTTATATCAGTGAGGTGAGATTTCATTATTTGAGATATGGGGTTTTAGCCAGGTCTCAGATAAAGTTAAGATGTGTGGAGTGTTGTGGGCTATCCATGAATGGATTTCAGTGGTTTTGTTGAGTATGCTTTGAATGTTCATTGAAAGGATGGTTAAGTTTTTGGGATTGAAGAGGACAGGAGGGAAGGATGGGGTAAGGAGGTAGGGGGATAGATAAGGGTAGAGGGCTGTTGGGACTGGGCAGAGAGGTGAAGGGACCAGGGTTGGGGTAAATGTCCTCCAGTAAGCAGAAGAATTCTTGCAAATAGAGTAAGCTGAGGAGAGTAAGGGTAATAGCTGTAGAATTCTAGCTTATGTTTCGGAGAGAGAGAGAGAGATGTGAGATAGTCTGATTTTGAGGAGGTGTGTGTAGGAGAAGTAATATAAAGAGGGAGAGTCAATATGATGGCATAGTGTCATTGCTGTAAAGGGTAAGTTTAGGTGATGGTTTTAAGTATTGTAGTTTAGTGTGATATGTAGTTGAGAAAGATAATTAATGGGGTAATTAGGTAAATGAAAAGCATGATATTGAATGATGTGACTATGAGAGTGGAAGAGTTATAAAGAGAATTGATGGTGAGGTGAAAATAATAAGTAATGGGATTATTTATGGTGGACAGGGATGCAGCAGTAAGATTATAGAGTGCTGAGGGTAGGAGAAGTTAGTTGCAGATGAGAGTGTTGGTGTGGGAGGAGAAGAGGTGTGTGGTAAGAGTTTGTTGGGGGACTGGTTTGGTAAGCTTAGCAGGTTAGGCTGTGGATTGGTTAACTGGGTGTAGAAGCTGACTGGTTAAGTAGGTTGGAGGAGTTAAGAGATGTATGTTTAGGTGTAGCTGGGGTGTATGGGAAATGGGATAGGGTAGTGGAGCTGAGTGAGCCCAAGCGCATTGAGGGTGAATGGAGTGGGGCTCAACCAGATCACAGCTAACTGTCAAAAACTATCTCTGAAACTGTAAGTAAAATTTGTGAAGCAATATTTTATTAGCAAGTAGTAGTACTTTTGCAGAATAAATGTAATCAAATTGTGTGAAGGAGATGATTAAAGTGAAGGAAAGCAAGGTGGACTCTAATACAGAAAAGAGTTTACTAGTAAGCACAGAGCAAAGACTGGCAAAGAGAGTGGGTAAAAAGTAAGAAATTAAGGGGAGGAAGGTACACTCAAGTAGAGGCAGAGGAAAACAGGAGGGGTGAGGACAATGGAAGGGGGTGCTGGTATGGAGTCTGCCTAAGAATAACAAATAAATTGCAGGAGAATGTATAAATGGTTGACATACATTAACTGACTACTGCAGTTTGGCAGAACTGTAGTGGATATTTATGCAGGAAGTTAAAGGTGCCAAGCTGGTAGGAAATGAACAAGAGTTCTTGTCTGGATTTGTTTTTTTTTTCTTGACCAGGGCTTACAATCTTGGGGAAAAATGGAAGAAAGAAGAGGTGAATTAGTTGAGTCAACTGCCCAATAACTATTAGAATAAATAGATGTAGAATAAGACACACAGAAAGAAATAAAAGACTAGAGTTATAACAGTAAGGAGAAAGTTATTATTACTATGGGTTAGTGAACAGACTAGATATGACTGATGAGGAAAGGAGGGGCTGTAGGGTAGTCGGTGGTTAGTGAATAGACCAGAAATGACTGATAAGGAAACGAGGGCTGTAAGATTGGTAGGGTATCTAGAAGTATGTAAGGAATAGAGTGAAAATGTTAGTTAGTAAATGCAGACATAATATTAAAGGTCATTCATAACAACAAGTAGCACTTTGAATGGTGCACTGATGCAGCAGTAGCATTGTTGCCTCACAGCAAGAGGTTCTCTGGTTCGATTCTCGGCTGGAGTGCCTTCTGTGCAGAGTCTGCATGTCCTTCCTGCGTTTGTGGGTTTCCTTCGGTTGCTGCACTTTCCTCATATGCTTCAAAGACATGCAGCTGGAGTGTTTCTCCCTGGTCCTCCACTGAAAATTGGCTTAGTTCCAAGTCAGACTTCTCTGGTAAGTAAATGTTAATAAACAATAAATAAAACAAGCACTTGTAACAGCAGACATTCAAATGCAGTGTAAGTGTTAAACAGCATGCAGTACTACAGGTACACCTTATTAAGTTAGAAATAGTAACTACAGAGATGACCTATACCTATGTGCGCAATACGCATCTATTAACAAGATAATTAAAATAATAGGTATGCAAAACAAAGGTGAAATATAGCCTTGCTTACTAAGCTGAAAAATGTCAGCAAAGAACCAAACATAAACTATTACATAAGGCAGAGGTAAAGTGACACGTGTGCAGTACATGGAGTCAAAAATAAGGAACAACTATCAAAAATCACAACTCACTCCTGTAGTGAAGTGGTGCAGTCAAACTGTATTACATTTACCTGTCAGTCAAACTGTATTACATTTACCTGTCAGTCAAAGAGCAACTGTAGTGGTATGAAAGACACCAACGAACAAGCCCATAATACTGCACATAAATTGAGTCGCTTGAGTAAACCGTTGGAGTACAGGTAAAAGTCACTGCAGCTCTGCTAATATGCTAAACTGCATACAGTGGAATGAAACTGAATGAGTTAGCTAAATATTTGTCCCATGAAACACACAAAAAACCCTTAATAAAAACAATTTTCCAGAAATACAGTGATTTAGATCAGAAATGGTTCATGCACACCACCAGAATGAGAACGATAATGCAAGTTAAACCAAAGTGTAAAAGATGGCATGGAATACCCGCACTGAGTTTAAATGCTGCAAGTCATTATGGGAGTAAGAACTGAAAGTGAAATACAGCAGATTATGCAGAAAGGCTGCATATGGTAAACATTCGCATGTGATTAACCAGATCACAGCTAACTGCCAAAACTGCAAAATAAATGTAATCAAATTGTGTGAAGGAGATGTTTAAAGGGAAGGAAAGCAAAATGGACTGTAGTACAGAAAAGAGTTTACTAATAAGCACGAAGCAAACACTGGCAAAGAGAGTGGGTAAATAGTAAGGAATTAAAGGAAGGAAGGTACAATTAAGTAGAGGCAGGGGAAAACAGTAGGGGTGAGAGCAATGGAAGGGGTCAGTGGTGTGCAGGTAGCCTAACAATAACAGATAAATTGCAGGAGAATGTCTAAATAATTGACATACATTAAGTGACTGCTACAGTTTGGCAGAAATGTAGTAGATATTTATGCAGGAGGTTAAAGGTGCCAAGCTGGTAGGAAGTGAACAAGCGGTCTTGTCTGGTTTTGTTTATATTTTTTTTTTTTACCAGAGCTTACAACCTAGGGGAAAAAAAGGAAGAAAGAAGAGGTGAATTGGTTGAGTCAAACAACCAATAACTATTAGTCTAAATAGATGTAGAGTAAGTCACAGAAAGAAATAAAAAGGCTACAGGTAGGCACACTGATGCATCACTTTGTGTTGTCGCCTCACAGAAAGAGGTTCTCTGGTTCGATTCTTGGCTGAGGTGCCTTCTGTGTGGAGTCTGCATGTCCTCCCGGCATTCATGTGGGTTTCTTCTGGGTACTCCACTTTCCTCCCACATTACAAAGACATGCATCTGGAACATTTCTCTCTGGGCCTCTGCTGAAAATTGCCTCATTCCAAGTCAACTTTCCCAATAAACATAATGTTAAATAAATTGTTATAAAAGTAAGGAGAAAGCTACTATCACTATGGGTTAGTGAATAGACCAAATATGACAGATAAGGAAAGAAGGGCTGTAAGATTGATAGGGTAGCTAGCAGAATGTAAGGAATAGAGTGAGAATGTTAGTAAACGCAGACATAATATTAAAGGTCATTCATAACAGCAAGCACTTGTAACAGCAGGCATTCAAATACAATGTAACTGTTAAACAGAATGCAGTACTACAGGTACACTTTATCAAGTTAGAAATAGTAACTACAGAGATGACCTGCACCTATGTACACAATACGTATCTATTAACAGAATAATTAAAATAATAGGTATGCAAAACAAAGGTGAAATGTAACCTTGCTTACTAAGCTGAGAAATGTTAGCAAAGAACCAAACATAAAGTATTACACAAGGCAGAGGTAAACCGACACGTATGTGTGCAGTACACACAGTCAAAATAAAGGACAACTATCAAAAATCACAACTCACTGCTGTAGTGAAGCGTTGCAGTCAAAACTGCATTACATTTACCTGCCAGTCAATGAGTAACTGTAGTGATATGAAAGACACCAATGAACAAGCAAAATATCACAATATTGCACATAAACTGAGTCACTTGAGTAAAGAGTTGATTGGTGTACAGGTAAAAGTCACTGCAGCACTGCTAATATGCTAAACTGCATACAGTGAAGTGAAATTGAATGAGTTAGCTAAATATTTGCCCCAGGAAACACAGGAAAAAAACATACCTTAATCAAAACAATTTTCCAGAAATATGGTGAATTAGAGTAGAAACAGATCATGCACACCACCCGAATGAGAAGGCTGAAGCAAGTTAATCCAAAGTGTAAATGATGGCACAGAATGCCAACACGGACAGTTTAAATGCTGCAAGGCATTATGGGAGTAAGAACTGAAAATGAAATACAGCAGGTCATGCTGAAAGGCTGTGTATGGTAAACATCCGCATGTGGTTAACCAGATCACAGCTAACTGCAAAAAATTCTCTCTGAAACTGTAAGTAAAGTCTTTGAAGCAATATTTTACTAGCAAGAAGTAATACTTCTGTAAAATAAATGTAATCAAATTGTGTGAAGGAGATGATTAAAGGCAAGGAAAGCAAGCTGGACTGTAATACAGAAAAGAGTTTACTAGTAAGCACAGAGCAAACACTAGCAAAGAGAGCGGGTAAAAAGTAAGGAATTAAGGGGGGAAGGTACAATTAAGTAGAGGCAGGGGAAAACAGGAGCAGTGAGAGCAATGGAAGAGGTTGGTGGTGTGCAAGCAGCCTAAGAATAACAGACAAATTGCAGGAGAATGTCTAAATGATTGACATACATTAAGTGACTATCGCAGTTTGGCAGAACCATAATGGATATTTATGCAGGAGGTTAAAGGTGCCAAGCTGGTAGGAAGTGAACAAGAGTTCTTATCTGGTTTTATTTTTTTTCTTGAGTAGGGCTTACAACATTAATTGACTACTGCAGTTTGGCAGAATCGTAGTGGATATTTATGCAGGAGGATAAAGGTGCCAAGCTGGTAGGAAGTGAGCAAGAGTTCTTATCCAGTTTTGTTTATTTTTTTTTTTTTCTTGACCAGGGCTTACAACATTAACTGACTACTGCAGATTGGCTGAAACATAGTGGATATTTATGCAGGAGGTTAAAAGTGCCAAGCTGGTAGGAAGTAAAGAACAGTTCTCATCTGGTTTTGTTTATTTTTTTTTTTCTTGACCAGGGCTTACAAAATTTACTTACTACTGCAGTTTGGCAGAACTGTAGTGGATATTTATGCAGGAGCTTAATTGTGCCAAGCTGGTAGGAAGTGAACAAGAGTTTTTATCTGTTTTTTTTTCTTGACCAGGGCTTACAACCTTAATCAAAACAATTTTCCAGAAATATGGTGAATTAGAGCACACACCACAGGAATGAGAAAGAGAAAGTTTGCATATTATCTACTGCATTGTATTATAAACATTGTAAAAACCACAAATTCACCAGTAGGACTAGTAGACACAAGTTTATTTTTCAGGTTAAGCGCTTTCATCAAAGTAAAATTGACTTCCTCAGAAGTTTCTGAGGAAGTCAGTTTTACTTTTATTTTAATTTTATTTCAAGTTTTACTTTGATGAAAGCGCTTAACCTGAAAACTAAACTTGTGTCTACTGGTGAATTTGTGGTTTTCAGTTTTTATTTTCACCAGTTTGCTACAATTATTTGGTTTGCTATAAACATTGTACCATTTGTAGGACATCCTTTCTTTTGTCAACCTTCCCATTAGATCTGCCTCTTACAGACCATAGAAATGCCAGTGTGATGTAGCCATTGCCCACCCTGCCACACCTTTAGCTATAAACCAGCGAAAAAGGCTCCGGACCACGAGGAACACCAAAACCAGATAGTACCTTAACGCAGATTTTATTGAATGCACAAAATTACAGCAGCATTTTCGCTACTCACACAAGGTAGCTTCATCAGAGGATTTAAAAACCACTTACAGCACACTCTTTTTATAAAGGTGTTGCTAATTGTATAAGTACATGATTACATCACTTCCTGGTGCTGTTAATTCGCAAAAGCTTTTTGTGTGCAAAATAGTAGTCAGTAAACCAAAGACTGTCAATTGAACTACTAGTAAACACCATAATAAAAAGGCACAAATCTGTTAACCTACACACATTTAACAATGTATAACAATATAAAAGCTGTTAAGCTAAAAAATGTCCTAAAAATGTCTACGCCTTTTAAAACAAGTAGTCGGTGAGAACAGCAAAAGCAGTCACTTAACAAAGTTTAAGGAAGGCATAAAAGCCAACTAGAAAAGTGATGGTGTATGTGTATATAATAAACAAGATAAAGCATATGTTCAACATATGCTTACATATGTATGCTAAAAATATTTATGTCCATAAAAATGTATTTGTATTTGTTTTACACTCAGTAAAAACAAAAAACAAACCAATTGTCAACTCATCACTTCTTATAGTTAGAAGTGAGACAACAAATTTTAAATAAAATAAAATCAATTAGAATGAAATAAAATACAATAAACATAAGGTGAGAGTGTAAATCAACATGAAATTAGTTAAACATTAATAAATGTTGGCTTAAACATCAAAAACTTTCATCTCAAATAAGATTTATACTTGAGGAACGGAGCTATATTACAGCTTTCATTAAGTCCTGGTGCATTAAAAGCATCCAGTTTCAGTTGCCATAAAAGCTCACGTGTTTCCAGTAAGAGTGAAATAGGGCCACCCCTGATGGATGTAGGCAAGTGGTCTATGCCCATAAACAGAAACGCGTGGCCAGGATGATTAACTATATGCTTAGCCAAAGCATTTTCACATTTATTGTTCTTAATGGCATAACAGTGCTGATAAATACGTTCCTTAAACTTTCTATCCGTCTTGCCGACGTAGAAAGCGGAACAGCATGTGCAGGAAGCCACATAAATGATTGATTTTGTATCGCAGCTAATTCTATGATGGATAAAAAAATTTTTATCCAAAATGTCAAATGAACTACCTGTCTTTATGTGAATGCACCAATTGCACAAACCACATGCAAATGAACCCTTAGTCCTGTTAAACACACCTACTGATGATCCACTTTGAAGCAAGTCCTTCATATTTCTACCCCTCTTAAAAACTGTGTGGCTAACATAGAGTGAGTAGAAATAAAGTACCAGTTCTTAGTCAGGATTCCTTGAATAACATCAGAATTAAGATTGTATGTCGTGATAAAGCTGCAAGGATATTCCTCTAATGCAGGTTCAACAGTAGGATTAGAAACATCTACAGTTGCAAGGTTCAGTACAGCACTAGATGGCTTTTATGCCTTCCTTAAACTTTAAGTGACTGCTTTTGCTGTTCTCACCGACTACTTGTTTCAAAAGGCGTAGACATTTTTTAGGACATTTTTTAGCTTAACAGCTTTTATATTGTTATACATTGTTAAATGTGTGTAGGTTAACAGATTTGTGCCTTTTTATTATGGTGTTTACTAGTAGTTCAATTGACAGTCTTTGGTTTACTGACTACTATTTTGCACACAAAAAGCTTTTGCGAATTAACAGCACCAGGAAGTGATGTAATCATGTACTTATACAATTAGCAACACCTTTATAAAAAGAGTGTGCTGCAAGTGGTTTTTAAATCCTCTGATGAAGCTACCTTGTGTGAGTAGCGAAAACGCTGCTGTAATTTTGTGCATTCAATAAAATCTGCGTTAAGGTACTATCTGGTTTTGGTGTTCCTCGTGGTCCGGAGCCTTTTTCGCTGGTTTGTGTTTACTTTTCTGCTTTTTCGTCAGTCTTGTATGGCCTCGGAACCTATAGAGAGCCCTACCAGCCCTAATATTTTCGGGTCGAGCAAACCTGATAATTTGGACATATCTAAACTGCTGCTGGTGCTAACACAGAAAATTGACTCAATGAATGAACGGCTTGAGTCTTTCGAAAGGAATCACTCTCCATGTGGTTCCGTTAATCTGGAAACTAACTAGTTGGCGGCTGGCATGACTGGAGAGTCTAGCGGCTCGCAAGGTTTTATACCTGCAGCACAACCGTTAAGAATGACTGTACTTGCAGCAAAACCTTTGGCGGCTGGAGCTTCTAGCGTGTCGGTTGGCAGACAAAATGTTAGTGCTGGACATGAAGATGCACTTATGGGCGTCGCATCCATATCCGAATGGATCCAGAATACAGGTGACTTTTTAACTTTTATTAAACCACTATAAGATGCTTCGCCGGTGCCTGACAGTACTAATCTATTGAACTGTCCAGAGTCGTTGTCGGACAAATTGAAATTACTAGACATTAAGACTTTCAAACTAAGGAAACTGCAGCTTGAAGTAGCTTACTTCAAGCAATGCTTGAATGAAGGACTGGTACCGAAAGGTCTAAGAAATGTTTTTTCTCCAACTAATCTCATTGATAGTAGTGACTTTTTGTCTGACTTAAAGAGCCTTTTCCAAAAACAGGGCATGCAACTGATAGAACTGTTAGTGAAGAATTACTCTATCTGTATAGATAATTTGATTAAAGATGTGTGTGCTTTAGATGAAGATATTAAAATTAATGCTTCTTTTTCTAAGTTCACATTTGATTATGCACGTATCTTCTCCAGTATTGACACTTACTTGGTCAAAATTAAAACAAATAAATCAAAACAAATTATATAGGGATAGGCTGGCATATTCTCATGATAGGGCCTATCCTAAATTGTGTGGCAACAATCGGGTTGAAACTGGAGATGATGTGCCTACACACACTGACAGTGAAGACACTGTAACTCTTTCTAACAATAACGCTCACACTTCTAACCCTGAAGGTCAACATCCTCTTAGGAGAAGTAATAGAAACAGGGACAGGCAGGTTAATAAGGGTGGGCATAACGATCCACCTTCTGCTAGTAACAACTCAGGAACAACTAGTAGTTCGAATTTGGACCATTCTTTTTTAGGGAACAGGAACAATCAATCCCGTCGGAGGGGGAACAGGAATTGGAACCACTGAGTTTGAATGAAGGTGATCCTATTAATTGCTCACCTACCATTATTTTAAACGAACGTGGCGATTTTAAGATTTACAATTTCTCTTCCCTTTCCTTAGAGCCAGAACTTGTAGAACTTTTAGCTTTAGGTAACACGTTTGTACCATCTAGAAGATGTGATATGGCTAGAGTACTGTTGGACTTGAAATGTTACGTAAGGAAGCTTAATTTAAAATTATTATTCAATGTTCCGACAAGATGTAACACTATGAAATTAAAACTTCCAAGCGTGTTCAATCTGCCTTTACATGAGGCTTTAAAAATGTTTGAGTGTGCATGTGAATTAGACATTAGACATATGGATAAGGCATTTATTCTGATGTCTAATCACTTTAATATTTCTAAAGAACAATTGTTAGCCCTCAACAAATTGCGTGCATCCGCAGTTAGAATTATTAAACCAGACAAGGGGGGTGGTTTAGCCATTTTCGAACAAACTGACTATGTTGAGAGAATGTATAAAGTCCTGGATTCCCCAGCCTATGTGGCCTCTTCTATCAATGAAATGAATGTCTGTTCCAACAGAATCAGGGGTTACTTTAGAGACCTCTTCATTGGTGGTAGAATAGACCTAGACACTCTTAAATACATTGACATCCTGAATCCAAAAACACCTGTCATGTTTGGCATACCTAAAGTTCACAAAAACTTGGACAACCCCCCTATGAGGGCTTTAATTGATGGTAGATCATCAATTTCTTACCCATGTTCTAAATACATTGACTCCTTGCTCGCTAAGTACATCGAAATCATCCCTAGCATTTGCAAAGACTCCTGGTCTTTTTTATCCAATCTGAATGATGTAAATTTGGAAGAGACTACAAATTTTCTTACCATCGACGTCGTCCATTTATATACATCCATCCCTCACCAGGAGGCATTGGAATGGATTGAACTTCTTTTAATAGAGCTCGGGGCTCCAAAAAATGACATCAATAATGTAACTGAATTGTTAGACATTATTCTGTCTTCTAACTTTTTTATGTTCCAAAAAGACAGCAACAAGGTGTAGCTATGGGCTCACCTTGTGGGGCCGTGGTGGCCAACTTATTCATGGCCTATTGGGAAAGACATTTTGTATTCAGTAATAAGGAATGGGATGAGAAGTTGATTTATTACACACGTTTTTTAGATGTCTTTATACTTTTCAAAGGTGATTCCACACTTGCACACTCATTTGTTGAATATTTGAATTCGACAACAACATTTTTGAAATTCACTTACCACTTTGACACTGACTTGATTGATAACCTTGATGTCAGATTGTCAAGAGTACCATTGTCCTGTAAACCTAAATCTGTCATTTTTAGGAAGGACACACATGTTAATTCTTTCCTCCATTTCACGAGCTCACATCCATTTAAACAAAAAAGAGCTATAGTGAAAGGACAATTGGTGAGGGCGGTAAGAATGTGTAGTGAGTTGAATGATTTCTTACTGGAAGGTGCACACTTAAAGGAGCTTTTTCTTCATCGTGGTTACCCACAGAGTTTGTTGGATGACGACGAATGAAGTAGTTAATAAGAGAAGGAATGATTTTTATAAACCCCTACTTACTGAGCTACCTATAGCTGTTGATGGTATGGCTTCGCCATCTAGTGCTGTATTGAACCTTGCAACTGTAGATGTTTCTAATCCTACTGTTGAACCTGCATTAGAGGAATATCCTTGCAGCTTTATCATGACATACAATCTTAATTCTGATGTTATTCAAGGAATCCTGACTAAGAACTGGTACTTTATTTCTACTCACTCTATGTTAGCTGGCAAATTGGGCGATAAACCACGCACAGTTTTTAAGAGGGGTAGAAATATGAAGGACTTGCTTCAAAGTGGATCATCAGTAGGTGCGTTTAACAGGACTAAGGGTTCATTTGCATGTGGTTTGTGCAATTGGTGCATTCACATAAAGACAGGTAGTTCATTTGACATTTTGGATAAAAAAATTTTTATCCATCATAGAATTAGCTGTGATACAAAATCAATAATTTATGTGGCTTCCTGCACATGCTGTTCCGCTTTCTACGTCGGCAAGACGGATAGAAAGTTTAAGGAACGTATTTATCAGCACTGTTATGCCATTAAGAACAATAAATGTGAAAATGCTTTGGCTAAGCATATAGTTAATCATCCTGGCCACGCGTTTCTGTTTATGGGCATAGACCACTTGCCTACATCTATCAGGGGTGGCCCTATTTCACTCTTACTGGAAACACGTGAGCTTTTATGGCAACTGAAACTGGATGCTTTTAATGCACCAGGACTTAATGAAAGCTGTAATATAGCTCCGTTCCTCAAGTATAAATCTTATTTGAGATGAAAGTTTTTGATGTTTAAGCCAACATTTATTAATGTTTTTTAACTAATTTCATGTTGATTTACACTCTCACCTTATGTTTATTGTATTTTATTTCATTCTAATTGATTTTATTTTATTTAAAATTTGTTGTCTCACTTCTAACTATAAGAAGTGATGAGTTGACAATTGGTTTGTTTTTTGTTTTTACTGAGTGTAAAACAAATACATTTTTATGGACATAAATATTTTTAGCATACGTATGTAAGCATATGTTGAACATATGCTTTATCTTGTTTATTATATACACATACACTTCATCACTTTTCTAGTTGGCTTTTATGCCTTCCTTAAACTTTAAGTGACTCTTTTGCTGTTCTCACCGACTACTTGTTTTAAAAGGCGTAGACATTTTTTAGGACATTTTTTAGCTTAACAGCTTTTATATTGTTATACATTGTTAAATGTGTGTAGGTTAACAGATTTGTGCCTTTTTATTATGGTGTTTACTAGTAGTTCAATTGACAGTCTTTGGTTTACTGACTACTATTTTGCACACAAAAAGCTTTTGCGAATTAACAGCACCAGGAAGTGATGTAATCATGTACTTATACAATTAGCAACACCTTTATAAAAAGAGTGTGCTGTAAGTGGTTTTTAAATCCTCTGATGAAGCTACCTTGTGTGAGTAGCGAAAACGCTGCTGTAATTTTGTGCATTCAATAAAATCTGCGTTAAGGTACGATCTGGTTTTGGTGTTCCTCGTGGTCCGGAGCCTTTTTCGCTGGTTTGTGTTTATTTTACACCTTTAGCTATGGCTGTGGTGAGTAAGAAGGCTGAGAGTGACTTGACTTGGTGGTCATGTGGGGGTTGTTTCCAAGTTCTCTCAGGTACGTAGCCTGGCTCAACTGTCTATTGCAGCTAAGCCTTCTGTGGAGCAGGTGGTGGAGGAAATAATTGACAGGGCATTAGCCTACGGGGAAGCCATTGCTTTGACCCTTCTAGAGCAGATTCACTGGACTGGTGGGCTCTTGCTATTAGGGCACCAAAGGAGGGTTTGGCACCTGCCACCTTGAACCATCTGTGCCATCTGGTAGACCCTTTAACATCCCACTGGACCAGTATACAGCCAGCATGCTGCCCATGCCTCAGCATCCCCAGACAGATGCAACTCCATCCTGCTATGTCCACTGCCCATCTCTTATACATTATTCATATGCCTCCCCATAACAATTTTCTACCTTCTGTTTGTCTATGAACATCCCATGCTTCCCCACTCCTAGTGTGCATGTCCACTTCTCTTTTTTTTTTTTGTTTGTGTTCCTCTGCTGATCACCCTACTCCACGTTTTCTCACCCTGTTTGCTTGTCACCCCTTCCACCTTTCTTTCTGTCTTCATATACAAAATAGTGTAGCTGTCACAAAAACTGAAAAAAGAATTGGTTAGGGAGTCTCTGCTCTAAATGTTCCAATTTCTAGCCTAGTTTCTGAGCATACAGGAAGCATATGCTAACTATGACCTAGACAAATTTGTTCAATTAGCAGAACAGATACTGGAGAGACTGGAAAGGGGAGGATTGAAATGTGTGTCCAACATTGGCTCACACATTTGGGGGGATTCCATTTGCTGCTTTGCAGACACCTACAGTAGTGCCAGTGTATGATCTGAGCGGAATGGGTCAATGTGGCTCTGTGCTGCACGCAGCAGTATTAACACAAATGCGTCGATTACAAGCAGCTGTTGCAGAAGTCGCAAGTTACTGATGAGGGAGGGAGTTAGCTGTTGGGAATGCCACACAAGTCTGAAGGTGATATATATCAAGCTGAACAATCAGCCAGTAGTGTGACACTTGAACAGGTACTGCAGAACTAATTCATAATCCCCCCAACAGGGTGGTAACCCAGGTACAGGACTGAGTTATGACTGACCAGATGTTGTCCCAGTCCCTTCTTGATCATGGGTTAAGAAGCCAAGAGTAACTCTTCTACTTCAATCACTGATGGTCAAGAAAGAGCAGCCTCATTTCTAGTTTAAGGAAGTTGAGTCTTCCCGTCCCTTCTTTTGCTTTGTCCAGCAGAACAAAGGTGAAATTGGTGCTTGGCATTTTCTCCATAAGGTGAGAAGTGATTGTTCCATATGCATATGCCTACCAATCATTCCTCCTATACTAGTCAAGGATGCTACAGATCACTTTTTATTGGCCCAGCAGAGCTTGGTCCCCAGCAATGTAGTCAAGATTGCTTGTATAGCAAATGTGGCAATTGTTGTCATTGTTAGGGTGCTATGCAGACACATTGATTCTAAACCCCAGTAATTTGCATACTGTCAGGCAGCTGACAGACTGGTAGCCCTTCCTATTGGCATAACACAATCCTGGATACCAGGCGGTACCCTTGTTGCTATATGTGTGCAATCTATAGCACACTGCAAGGTAACCATTCAGAATCTTGGAACCTGCTTTGCTGAGTCCTGAAATATGGAGATGGAATAGTCAAAAATCTGGACTTACATTTGCCAAGTCCAAGACTGCCATTTCTCAGAATACTCCCTTTTCATTGAGGTATGGTGATCTTGGAGGTATAGAGGGCTTGTGCCTCCCCCCCCAAAACACTCCCACCCACATCCTAAAAAACTTAAAGGCGAAGAGTGATGTTTGATATTTGCTCTTCTGTTGTATTTTTGGTCTTTTTCAGTCTTACAGGACTTGGCAATTCAAGTCTTGAGATTTAAATAGTGAGCCCCCTGCAGTTTGAGGTGCGTGATATCATAGAAGTCATGCATGGTGGTGATTCTCTTCCCTGCTGTGGTGTAGAGATATGCTCATCCACATATATAGAAAAATATTTTCAGTATTCTGCAGGCTTCTGTTTGTCTTGGAATGTTAATGTGCTGGTATAGTAGGTAGTACACAAACCTTAGTATCCACCAATATAGAGAGCCCGTGCATTTAGCCTGACAGTAAGTAGTACACAAACCTTGGCATCCACCAGTATAGAGAGCCCATGCATTTATCCTGACGGTAACTAGTACACAAACCTTGGCATCCACCAGTATAGAGAGCCCATGCATTTATCCTGACAGTAACTAGTACGCAAACTTTGGCATCCACCAGTATAGAGAGCCCATGCATTTATCCTACTAGTAAGTAGTACACAAACCTTTAGTATCCACCAGTATAGAGAGCCTGTGCATTTATCCTGATAGTAAGTAGTACACATACCTTAGTTCCCACCAGTATAGAGAGCCCATGTATTTATCATGATAGTATGTAGTACAAAAACCTTAGTATGCACCAGTATACAGAGACAATGCATTTATCCTGACAGTAAGTAGTGCACAAACCTTGGCATCCACCAGTATAGAGAGCCCATGCATTTATTCTGATTCTCTTTGTGGACAATACATATCAGTCAATGGCTGTGCAGTATCTGTCCAACTGAAAAAATGATCTTGTGTAGGGTGAGAAGGAATGAAGATGCTGATGCCTCCTTTCCTTACTTTGCGGTAGGGGAGAGTATATTGGGAATGTAGGCCATTGCTGGGTGTTGGCAGTAGTAAAACTAGACAGTGCAGAAGATTACCCTCTGGGAAGGCAGGTGGATGGGACCTACATTAGGGAAGTGTCACCACAGAGTCAGAGCAGTCCATTGGCAGCAACTCTTTACCCACCCATATGCACTTCATGGAAGTGAGCCAACATGTCTGGGAGTTAGGGCATTGTTGATGGAAAAATTATCTGATTTATGGATGAAGGTACCTCAGCTAGCTTGACCCCCAACTTCTAGGGAGAGAAAGGGCCATTAGAGATTTTTCCCCAAGAGGAATGAACAGGCCAATTGAGTGACAGTGTAAGCTTGACAGACAGAATAGGAGCTGAAGTAACAAAAAAAAGAAAACATAAAGCGGTCATTCATGTGAATCCCACTAGTCTTATAATATAAAAAGTATGCAAAAAAAACATTCAAGGATCTAATGGACGTCAAAGGATTTTAGTATAAAATAACATAAAACATGAGCTTTCACACATGTTTTCAAGTGATCACTTTCATTGAGCACACAGTATAATTCTTTATGTAAGTAGAGCACTTCTCAAAAATAAAGTGGAACTCTTTTATAAGTACTTATTATCTTTTTAAATCTTTGACAGAGCCTTCTGTAAGATTTACTGGATTCTGTGCCCCCTTATTTTTCCAGTCAAACAGCACTTGTGTCTGTACTGCTAGCTGGAAAAGTAAAATGAGGCTAAACATTGTTGTACTTCTGTGAATCATTTGCTGTAGTATTTTAAATGTAGTTCCTATATGAAACATTGAAAAATATGGCATATTTAGAAGTGTACACTCTCTAAATAACTTACCCACAGTGACAGTGGCCAGCCCAAGCCAGTGGGATTATTTATCTTCAGGTCCATTGCCTGAGAACTCGAGTCATGTCGAGTAACACTGGGAAGCAGTGTCTGCAGATTATTTGCAGGTTACTTATTGCAAATGGCATTCTCAAAGATTGGCTGGTACAATGAAAATACATATTGGTCAATTAAAGGACAGGTTTGCCATAAACACATTTACTTTTCCTAGAGTATATTTTCCTCCCTAGAAGATAATACAAGTATATTAAAAAAGCATGACTTAGCAGTTCCTTCCCCACTGTAGAATTTCTATCCTGGTCACCTTCCTCATTACACATCATGTTGGGGCTGAATAATATCTGATGACATTTTCTTCAGGAATTTGTTGCCCTTGCTTTTGCATCATTTTGCCCATCAGATCTGATTTTTTTCCAATGAAAACACATGCACAGCAAGGTACCTGTAGATTTTTATTTATTGATATTTTAAATATACTGAGGTCATAAAGTTGTGCAGGCTCAAAGTTCACAGCTTTTTCATTGTATACTGTCATATAAAGCTCATTCTTTCTTTTCCCTGGGGCCAAAACTCTATTGAGTCTTATATTTGAAAGTGAATAAACATGATAATGACTTAGAGCAACTTCTCTGCTGATTAGCTGACTTTTGCAACTTAGGAGATATGACCTTCTGTTGGCTGACATGAAAAAGGAAGAAGTTAAGAAGGCAGGATCCTAAACTCACTAAGCATTATTATTGTTTAAAAATGCTACATTATCTCACCTAATTCTTTATTTTATTCAGCAACATTGTTTAAACAGTTGGCATAATAGGTATGTATGAAGTAAATATGTGAAAATCCCACCAAAAAAAAAAAAAATCACAGATTTTTCTGAGGATCTTCAAACTTCATATAGTATTTTCACTGTTTCTAGTCTAAGTGAATGGGGCTGTGATCTAGAGGCTGACTAGGGCACTGTACTCTCATCAGCTGTGCCCTCACAAAGTATTATGGCCAATAATTACCTTTCCAGAAAAACAAGATCATGTCAGCTTGTCTGCTCTCATGATGGCCTTCCGGGTAAAAAAAAATACAATTTGTTAAAAGTAGTTATTGTGTTGCTGGCAGGTTTGGATTGTACTGAGCTTCATAGCAAGATAAAATATATATATATATATATTTCATTTTCAGCACATAGTTTTCCTTTAGCTTAGTACTAAGAAGTGTGAACCCCATCCTTTCCCGAAGGGATGCTGACTAGAAAAGAGTCAGTCTGTATGCTTCTGCTGGTGAGCTCTTAATGTATTTACTTTTATCATGTACCAGACTCTGATGTGATTAACATAATATATTAATGTGCTTGCTCCATTCTCCTTTCTTTTGAAGTAGCTTTCCCTGCTTAGGAGGTCATATTTATCGGTGCTTAGTTAAATTTGGGACCATTACAACTGAAAGTTATACTTATGCATACATATACACACACTATCTAATGTATTATTTACAGCCAGTGTAGCAGTGATATAAGATATGCATTGAATGTGTGGCTCAAGTTGCTGTTTTCTGTTTGTTGATATGTCCTACAGGAACTTCTTATCCTCTTTGCACATTAATAGTCTGTGTCAGTTCTGAAGCAGTAGTTGCAAAACGTCAGTAACATTTATCTGGTTACCAGAAGGAAATAACCCCATTTTTCTTTTTGTGAGGCAGCACCATCCATCTCTTCTCTGTCCTTGCTTCACCTTCTCTCACTTCTTCCTACCAGCTCAGCACATCCTGCAGATGCTCCTTGATAAAGTTAAGGGTAAAATGCTCATTCAACACCTCTACTTGCTCCTGAAATCTTAATTTCTGCTGTGAAACAGTGGCTTGTTTTCTTTACCTTCTCTTGCTCACATACTTGAAATATCAGTTTACTCCACTCTTGATATTTTCTACCAGCTTCATCTATATCCCTGTCTCTGCTTCCTGCAGGACTTTTAGTGTCCCTTTCTTTAGGCTTAATATAATTGTCTCTCACATCAGTCAGCATTTATCATTCCTCTCAGCTGTCTAAATTTTTGCAGAATGCCCAGATTTTTGTCTCATATTATTGGTTGTTTCCTCGTAAAATTTGTCTGGCCAATCTTTGAGGAGTGACGTCACTAAATATCAGACATTTAACTTCATATCCTTTCAGAAAACACATGATAGTGTAAAACCTGTTATTCTAGAAGCATTCTGAGTCTGTAAGAGCAATATTTAAAATGTGTCTCTGATTTTGAACCTTTGCCCCCCCCCCCCCCCCCTGATATTTTTGGCTCTGTCCAGATTTCTTGATCATAGAGGTTGAAAAGTATGGCTTTTATTAATGTGCTTATTGTACTAAGCACATACCAATAAGCACGCAGATGGATGAAATAGGATACAAATTAAAGTTACATGAAACACAAGTTGCACTGTGAACACTTTAGGATGCATAGAAAGTATAAGACCAAAGTAAAAAAGGATCACTGTAGGTCTTATGGCAGAGATTTGTTTTTAAACACATTCTAAAGCTGTCCTTACTTGTACATTCCCAGAGCTGCCATGGTAGCAAATTCCACAGGTGTGGAGCCTGATACAAAAACATGAAAGCTGGAGGTATTTGGTTTCATCCTAAGGATTGCCAGCAACATCAGTGTAGGCAAACACAGGTTCAGGAATGTCCAGTAAGGTACAAGAAGTTCCTATAGAGAAGAAAGACCCTGGTAATGTGTAGTCTTAAGAGCAAGCACGAATACCTTATAGATTATGTGCTTTCACAAATGAGCAGTGGAAAGACTGCAGTACTGTCATAACATGGGAGTACATAGAGACTAGCAAATAGCAGGGCTGTGAAATTTTGCTTTAACTCCAACCTCTCAAGGCTCAGAGCTAGGTAGCCCCAAGTAAAGGGTGTTGCTTGGATGGTCTATAATTGATGCATAAATGACTGTAGGCAAAACCCGCAGCTGGAATAGTTATTAACTGAGATAATATTCCTTAGATAATGACAACAAAATTTAACAGCAGCTGACTCTTGGCCCAGAAATGACAGCAAATCATTATGGACATAAAAAGATTTGATGTATTGGATACAACCTCCAAATAATTGTCACTATATAGTATACACAGTCGTAGTCTTGAGGATGGGAGCTGTAAAGGGTTTAAAGGTGGCAGCATAAAACCAAATCTTCCTTTTACTCCAAGGTTGTGTGACCAAAGATCTGATATATTTAGAGTTTAGGGGTGTGGAAACAAAATCCTCTACACAAGTGGGCACAGGGAGGTGCATCTCACCATCAAAAACATTTGAAATTAATGTATTACTTCAGTATTTTTAATGCTTGTAGAATGGTAATTTATAGTTTTAGATATTTACAGTACTGGAGTCCTTGGTATCTCTAGTTTAAAAAAAAAAATCAGTGTTTTTTAACCCATTTCCTTTCTTCCAGCATAAAATTACTGTTGTATGATTGTTTTTTCTTCCCTTCCTCGAGTCTGACCTCTATCTCTCCTGGACTAAGTCATTGATGCTCCCACCTAGTAGACGAGTAAACAACTGTACTAAGACTTATTATATTTTTAAACTGAATATGCTTATGTCCCAGAAAATGGAGAATATGTAACTGTTCACCGTGATCTCAGAATAATTTCTGTGTTATCTGCTTTTATCATGTCACTTAATATGTCCCACTGACCCATTTCTAGGAGTCTACATACAACTACTTCACACCAGGAACCCCACGTTTCACCTTTATTTGTGCTACCAGATCTGCAGTATTTCCCTTCTGTCATTATTCTTCTTTATCCTCTGGCTTACATTTTCCTTACATATGTTTCTCTTTCTCCATTTAACCACTGTTTTCATAATTACCTGTTACTGTAGTATTTCTACGATCTTAATATGATCCACTTTAACCTCAGGACCAGTTAGCCACAGGCAGCATTTTTTCATCACTATAAGACTCTCCCAGACTCTAATATTCTTTAACTAGCTCCCATAATGCACCACACTTCCTCTTCTCCCCATATCTTTATTTGACACTTTCAAGTCTACATCAAGAAGTGCTTCAAGGCTTGGTAGCATAAATAGGCAGTTTTTTGGAGAGATTTCCTTTCAGAACGTATTCCTCATTACTCCGGTCAGATAATTTAGGTTTTCTACATATATAGTTAATGGATAGTTAGTTTAGACAGTTTTTAATTCCTCCCACATTCTAGTTGCCATCTTGTTTTTATTTGATAAATTAAAGTTGAGTTTAGATTTGTATTCTTCAAACAATTCTTAGGTGCGGTTCTATTTTGGTGTCGGTGTATTTTGAAGTTTAAGTGTATTTTTGGTAGTATGGATAAATGTTCTATTTTTTCATAAATGCACAAAATTTGGGCATGACATTTCCACTCAAACTACCCAGTCCTTTTTTGTGGTGCCTAAGGGTAGAAAATATAGATGCTGCATGTGAAATATGTGAGACCTTTGTCTCCAGGATGTTGCACAAAAGAAAAACAAAGTCTGTCTTGAAGGGATAGTTATCCTGAGTCTTCTGGCTCCAAAAGAGGAAGCATGAGGATAGGGTTAGCCCAGAGGTTGTGATAGGTGCTCCCTTGACATTAAATGCACCACAGATGGAGGCTGCCATTCCCTAGGGCACTTCACTTTCTGATTCTCAGGATAAACCACTGGGGACTTGGGTCTTGCAGCTTGAAGTATATTGTCATTCCTACTTCTCCAGCTAAGAAGAGCTGGGAAGTAGTTTATCTTTAAAAAAATAAGTATCTAGATACTTAGTCCAAGGCATCTTCTTCTATGGCCATCTGTTCCTTTAGGACTTACAGCAGTCCCTCTGTTCAAATAAACTAGGGTAGAATTATGAGGGTGCTGATTAAAGTTTAGATAGATATGGGCTTCATCTCTTTCCCTGCTGCTCCTAGGGTAGCAAGAGAAGGATTCCTCCCTTCATCATCTTCTGCTCCTTTTTCAGGCACTGTACTAGCACTAAGTGTTTTGGAGGACTCTGAACTTCTTAGCACAAGAAATCTGGACAAAGTCTAAAATAATGGAGGGACAAAGGCCCAGAAAAATGCATGCTAACACAAATCTTGTTATTCTATTAACTTTCTAAATTTATAAGAACAGTATTTATAATGTGTCCAAATTTTTGGCCTTTGTCCACCCATTGTTTTTGGCTTTGTTGAGATTTAGTGTGCTGAGGGGTTGAGGTATAAATGAGGGTCATAGCCAGTGGACTTAAGGATTCATAGATATTCCAAGGCTACTGACTCTCATGATTATTCTCGCCTTGCCAGTATCCTCCCTTAGGCCACACTTCCTTTTTAAGGAGGGCCATACCAGTCAATCCTGAAGTACATTTGTGGATATTTATTTATTTATTGACATTTGTTAACCGGGTTGGTCCAGCTGGGCTTGTGGCCCGTTTTCAGTGGAGACCAGAGGAGAAAAGCTCCACTTACAATTTACAGTGTTTAAGAAGTTCAAAAATAAAAGTAAAATTGAAAAAACAACATGTCTAAGATGCAAAGTAGAAAGCATACACTTAAGTAGAAAGCATACCCATTGTAGCAAGTATATACATAGTAGAAAGCATGCACATACTAATATACACATAGTATTATTTACAAGATAAAGATAGAGTTATGTAATATTAGATTTCTTTTAGTATTGTTGATTTTGTATAGTAGGTAGGCACCTTGTGATTTACAAAGAGAAATTGGAGGGGGGTTATATTCGATACATATACAGGGGTAAGGTGGGCTAAGTTGGGTCTTGACAGGGGCAAATTTTGGTATTAAGTAGATGAAGTTTCAGTTCTTTTTTAAAGTGTGGAGGGTGAGTGATGGAATGTATGTGTAGGGGCAGTTTGTTCCAGGCTTGGGCTACAGAGCATTTATATAGAAGTTTACCTACATTTTTCTTTGGCTGGTAGATATCGAGGAGTTGCTGGTTAGAGGTGCGAAGGGTCCGAGGTGGGGTGTAGGTGTAGACTATGGATGAGAGGGTTGGGCAGGAAGAAGGTTTGCATAGAATAGAGTGTAATATTAGAAATTGTGATAGAAGGAGTTGTTGGGGGAGGTTAAGCCATTGTAGAGAGTTTAGGGACAGGCAGTGGTGTGAGTTGTATGGAGAGTCTGTAATAAACCTAGCTATTTTATGGTATGTTTGTTGAAATTTATTCAAGGTTGTGGTCTGAATGTTGGTTAGAATAGGGGCAGCATAAGTGAGGGAGGGAGGGGAGGAGTAATGCTTGTGCTAGAAAGAGTCTAGCAGTACAAGTTAATTTTTTTTTTTGTTGTGGTATAGCAAACCTAGTTTTTGATGTGTTCTTTTTATGCATTGTAGTATATGTAGGTTGAATTTGAGTTCATCATCAATGATGACACCTAGGAGCTTTGTGTGAGTTTCTGGATTAATGATTGTATTGTTGGAAGATGAAATCTTCCATCTAGCCATGTAATTTGAGTCACACTGCTTAACATTCAGCTAGGGAAGTTTATTCCAGAAGCTTGGGAAATGCTGTTGCTGATCTGACTCTTCAACATATTTTATTTATCATCTTTTGGTAAATATTTAGATCCCATTTTCTAGTATTGGTGGACATATTGGACTTGTAGAGAAACAGGAGTTCCAGGGGAATCTCATCTCTAATAGCCTTGTAAGTGAGATGGAAATCCCCCCCCCCAAAAAAAAGTCTATAAGACGCTAAAATGGATAGAGCTTCCAGTCTCTCTTGTTAACTCATGAACTTTAGGCCTGTGATATTTTTGGTTAGGAACCTTTGTTTTTTTTTTCTAATTGATGTTTAGTGATCTTCCCAGGTGAGGAAATTCTGCAGTCCACCCCACTGATCTCCTACATGACTTCTCCTGCAAACCACATACTTTCTAGTTGTACAGAGGGCTTGGAAAGAACCAGATGTGGTGGCACCTATCCCTTTAAGACCAGACAAGATCCTCCAGCCCTCGCCAAAGATCATGAATGCTGGAGTAAACTTTTTAACTAACTAAATAGCATTGACTACCACCCTCAAAAAAGAGCTCTTTGAGGAGAGGCCTGCAGTTCATCTCCCCAACAAGGAGTTTAAGGTGTTGGACCACTTTGTTGTAGACATGAGGTACCTTTTTTCAGAGTCTGAATTACTTGATAAACATGATTAGGCTTCTGCACAGTCTAGCTGAAAAAACACCTAGAGACACTTTACAAGGTGCTCCATGAGAACTTACATATGAAATGAATTTCCTTGTGGCCCCTTTAACCAATATGCTGTAAAAAAGAACCAACAGCTATCATTTGAGCAGTGTTCTAAAAAGGAACCAGTATAGTAAATGATCCAGAATGGTTGCCAACCTAGAGAAAAAAAGACAGTCTGCAAAACCAGGGATTCTGCAGCCCTTTCTTTTAGAAGCAGTCATAGAATTCATGAGAATTTGCTCAGCTGTCCCTCTCTAGACACATTTGGGAGGGGGGGGGGGTCAGAGCATTCCACACCTTTCTTGCATGGAATGCCACCCTACAGGACAAGTGGATCAGGGAGACAGCATCCAGAGCCTACTAAATTCCCTTTATAATCCCATTAAGGGAAGCATCCTTAATTCCAGACATCCCACCCCCATTAAAGACAAGTGGCAAAATCACAGGTACAAGCCTATCAAGAAGACCCATCCAGGAATTCCCATGAAACAAAGAGTTCCTAGAGTTTACTCAAGGTTCTTTTTTAATGGGGAGACTTCCAAAATGGCTGCACATTGAGTAGCAGCTTAATTCTAGCTTTCTCAAGGTGAAAACAAAAACTCAGCAGAGAAGGACGGTGGACTTTTGTGTTTCTGGGTAAATTTCAGTAACTGGCTAGTAAGTGCACTGCCTGGATACCATGAAAAAAGACATATGGTGGACCTGAAGGAAAATCAGCTATAAAAGGTGAGGAAAAAACACTGACTGGGAAAATTGCTGCATCTTTTCAGCAAAAAGCAGTGCAAGCTCCAGACATTACTTCCAGTAACCTAGAGGATAGCATACGAGAACTGCACACACATCTGGTTAATATAAATGAAACACTGATGGATTATATCAACTCAAGCAACAAAAGGCTGGAAAATGGAAGAACCTTTAAACAGATATTCAGTTGAGGTGATAAAGCTGCAAAAATCAGAGGTTGAAATGAAGAAAAGGCTAGCTGAATATGAAATTGCCTAAGAAGAGACATGTCAAAAAATAATATAGAGGGCAGAGCATATAGGGAAAAACCTGAGATTTTCAGCTGTACCAGACTGTACTCATTTTATGAAAGCACAAATAAGCAACTGGACTGGTATTCCACAGCAGGAGTTGTTAATTAAAAGGGCGCATTGTTTGTATGCTCCAAACCTGTCTATGAGAAAGCAACCTAGACTTTACTATTAAAGATGCAATCCTACCAGCAGAAAGAGTTGATTCTGACAAAACTGTAGCAGAAGACAACCTGTAGCAGAAGACAACATACTAATAATGGGAGACACCTGAGTGTTTGTGGAGAATGATTACTCATTGTACACAAGGCAGAAGAGGAGTAAATGTTTTCCACTATTCAGGGAATGTCAAGAAGCAGGCATGAAATTCACACTTCTTAACCCAGCTATATTCAAAATATTCTTCCCTGGAAGGACAAAATAATTTTTTTAATGACATACATAAGGAGAAAATACAAAAGTTTGGCCAACAAAAAGTGAGCTGTGAAACAGAAGGAGATTCTGCTTCGTGTTCTTCTGGTAACAAAGACCACAGACAGTGTGCCAGAGAAACCTTTCCAATCCTACAGAAAGGCCTCACTGAGACCAACGACTGGTGTCAGAACCATGGCCTTAAGCTCAATGCCAAAAAATGTGTTGTCATCTCCTTTGAGAAAAACCCAGTTCCCATGAATTACCACATAAATGGTAGTCCAGTGAACACAGAAGACATTATAAGAGATCTGGGAACACAGGCTGACACCAACCTCTCTTTTGACCACCGCATTGCCACTGTGGTCAGAAAATCCTTCTATGTGGCACATCTCATTACTAAGGGTTTTGCATCCAGGAAGGAAAGAGGTCATTGTCTCCCTCTACTGTTCCCTCATTAGGCCAATCATCAAGTACAGTGCCCCATTTAGCATGTACCTCACTAGACACCTGCAACAACTGGAGAGGCCACAAAAGTAATTCACAAAGAGGATCCTAGGTCTTAAGCACTTGTCCTATATGAACAGAACAAAATCCACTGCAACCTTGGCACCAAACAGTCCGTGTAAAAAAGCTGAACACAAGTTTATTAGTTTAACATCAAGTGTTTTCGCTACAAGACACTTGCAGCTTCATCAGAGGAAATACAAATGAAACAGCAAACACCTAGCCTAAAAAAAATTAGGCAGGAAATGACATAAAGAAAATCACACGTAATTAAATGTCCTATATGGACAGACTCAAAAAACTCCAACTATTCTCTGTCTCATATCACCTACTTTAGAGGCGATCTCTGCTTGACATACAAAGCCATGTCTGCCCAGCTGTTAGAAATGCTACATATAAAGAAATCCCAATCCCTCTGCACCACAAAGAGACCTCTACCTCATTACCAGAATCAACCGAACATGCTGGAAGGACAGGCTCGTAACCCAGAGACTGCCCATGCTATGGAATAGACTTCCCATACATGTCAAACAGAGCAGCTCACTTGCCCTCTTCAAGAGAAATCTTGATGAGTGGATGGGAAATAGAAAGTTCACCCCGGGGATCACTCCAGTGGCTCTACTCGACAGAGGCACTGGGAACTAAGGTTGGGTGGCATGATGCCAGGGTAATCCTATGGGCTAGGCTTGTAAAGGCTCCAAGGCCATTAGCCTAGTACACACCTATGAACCTATGTTTCAACAGAAGATGCTAGAGAAAAGGAAGGGAGCAGAAGAGTTGACTAGAAGAATCAAGAGTACATTGGAAGTAAAGCAGAGACAGGATGTGGGAGACAGAGATGAACAGGAATAAAGCCAATAACTTGAAAATTGACAAATGTGGGATTATAAAACAATAATTGTATTTGTAAAATATGATAGAACAAAACAATCTGGAAATATTTGTCTTTTTTTGGACTTTGTTGGACTTGTGAGGGACTCTAAAGGGTTTACTATTGGCATTTTGAATCCGCTTCGGTCCGCCTTTTAGAATGTTGACCTGAAATGCTGAATCTGGAGTGCCAAAAAGTAAACCAAAGTGAAAATGAATACATCGATAACAGTGGAAAAGATGTATTCAACATAGCAGGAGGTGACATCACTGACCTCCTGCTATGCACATTAATGTACTGTTAAACTCTACAGTCAATGGTACATTCATTCTACTATTTTGCAGGGGGGCTATGCACCCTGTGCCCCCCACAACCCCTACACATTAAATATACCAACCCCAGGATCACACTACAGTGAGGAAATGGGCTAATTCCCTGTTCCTCACTGAACTGTGATCTTCCTGCACAATGTTGAACCCAAATGATTGAATTACACTACCTGTTCACTTTAGTATAGTTGATACAGTTGTGTTCAACATTCTGCTGACTTGAAAACTGCAAATAAACCACATCATAATCAACCAGTGCAGTTTCAAGGCTTTCAGTGTAAACTACTCTAACGTATATGCATTAATTCATGTCATTAATTTTCAGAAAAATACTTAGAGGAGGGAAAAATTTAACTGTAAGTAAACCTATTTTTTTCTTAATAGTACTATTTTTATAGTGTATTATTTTCTTTACATGCTATAAAGTAAAGTTTCCTCACTTGTTTTTGAGTAATGAGAATACTGTTGTAAACAGGTGCTTCTTTTTTTTCTCTTCTTTTCTTTTTCTCCCTTCTTCTCTCTTTCTTCTTATTCAGTTTTAAGAAATGTAGGCACTGCAATATAAAAAAAATCTGGTTAAAAGAGCATGACAAAAGAAAAAAATGACATGCTTTATTTCATTCTTGCATGGGGGAAAGACTGGATTAAGGCCCTTATCTTGATCTAGTAATGAGTTTTAAGAGAAAGCAAGTAAATAAAAAAGAATATTGAATATTATAAGGCTTTTTTCTAGCAGTTCTGTATCTGGCCCTCATGTCTCCTTGGAGACAATTAGATAAAGAGAAACTGGGTAGGAGATAATGTTCTGTGGAAGCATTCCATTATTTTCCCAGCTGGGAGAGCTATAAAGATAACAAAAAAGCAGAAAGCACTTAGTAGAAGCACATGCTGCACCATGTGTCTTATCATGGATAACCTTTCTTTTAGGTTAACTCAAATCAGTGAGTGTGGCTGTCAGTGTACGACATTGGTTCCTATTAGGAGGGTAAAACTTCAGTATTTGAAGATGTACATAGTTTTGTATGTTATTATTAATAGGTTTTAGGGGGTATTGGGGATGTGTTTGTTTTTTTGTTTGAGGTCTTTTCAGTAAAACAAAAAGTTTTGTAAGATGTGACATAGGCTGAAATGGATATGACAAGAAACAACTGTATAAAAGTTCAACCTGCCAAATAGTGTGTGCATGCAACAAAAAAGCTGTTATACATAAAAGCTGGGAATAATAACTTTTTAATACAATGATGTTTCCTGTAATGTCTTTAAATGTCAACAGTCTCATAGATAAATACAAAAAAGAAAGAGCAGTGAACTATATTAAAAATGTAGAGTGCAAATAGCTATACTGCAGGAGACACACTTGGAATGAAGTAAACATATGGATTTAATAAAGAAAGGTTTTCAGGATATTTATTTGGTGGAATACCTGGACAAAGGAAAAGAGGAGTACTTATATTAATTGCAAGAGTAGCTCCAATAGTGATAGAAGAGGATAAAAAAAGATAATAATGGTAGATTTGTAGTACTAATAGGCTACTGGCAAGGGAAGAGGATTACATTGTCATGTATTTGCATTCCACCTAAAACTACTGTAATGGAGCTTAGTTTCTGGGAGAAATAATAAGCTTTCAGTAAGGAATATTACTTTTAGGTTGGGACTGGAATTTGATTTGCAACAGTGAATATGGGTCTGGGGGGTCTAGAAGGGAAAGGAGGATTGACTTTTGAAGAAATTTATGAAAATATTTGGCATGGAAGATGTGAATTCAGTGCTAATCTAGGAGTTCCATGTGAATTTACATATTATTCCCCAAGATAGAAAAACTGGGCTAGGCTAGACAGAATTTATGTTTCACATGAACATGTGCATTTAATTGAAGGACTTGATAAACACCCAATAACTATTTCAGATCATGAGCCAATGATGACTAAAATAAAAACGGGACACTGCTTATTTTCTACCTATCTGTTTAAAAGAGAGGAATTTAAGGAATGGGTAGTGGAAATTATTCAGGAAGTATTACAGAAGACAGAAATGTCTTCTGAAAATATAGCTAGAAAGTGGGATAAAATTAAAGTGGAGTTTAAAATAGGGTGCAAATGAAAGAAAGGGAGATAAGGTTAAAAATGAACACAAATTATTTAGAGGGACTGAAAATGTTAAAGTATTACAGAAAAGGGAGATATTACAGAACAAGAAGAGGAGTAACTGCAGAATGCTAAGCAGAAAATAAGGGATTACCTCAGTAATATGCATGACATTAGAAAGATTGCTGTTAAGCAAATTATTTTTTATAATAACTCTAGAGCACAAAAACTTTTAGCACAACGACTCAGGCAACAGAAAGTAGAAGTGGCTGTCACCAAGCTTAGGGAGCTTATTACAAGGAAGGTAACAAAAAATCATGTAGAGGTATTAGAAATATTTCAGAAATTCTATGAAAGTCTGTATAAAGCAGAGAAATATGGAAATCAAGAAAAGGTGGAAATGAAAATGTTTATGGAAGAATTAAATATGCCTAGGTTAGAGGTAAATGAGGCTCAATTACTAAGGGTTAGGCTAGGAAGAGATGAGATAAAACATATGATATATAACCAATCTACAGGAAAGTTCCCAGGAATAGATGGTATTCCTGTGGAAGTTTAAGACCTGAAAGGTTTTGTTTAACAATATTTTAAGAGGAGGAGAAGTACCAATATCCTGGAAGAAAGCAGTGATAGCTGTTAATACCTAAAGAGGGTAAAGATCTATCAGATCCAGCTTCATACAGACCCATTTTGATACTAAACCATGATTATAAGTGTTTATGTCTACAATGGCTAAAAGAATGGCAAAAGTGATGCCAGAATTGATAGATACGGATCAGTGTGGTTTTTGTGGAGGGGAGGCAAAAATTTGATAACATGATCAGAGCATTGATGATCTGGAGAGAAGCAGAATGTAAGAAAATGCCACTGTTGTTGGGTCTAAATGCAGAGAAATCATTTAACAGAATAAGCTGGGACTTTATGAGCAGGGGAATGGAAGCATTTGCATTCCCTGATAAAATTATAAGGTTAATTAGGAGGATATATCAGGGATCAGAGGCAAAAATTAAAGTGGGTGGGGTCCTCTCTGATAATTTATTTATTTAACATTTGTTTACTGGGAAAGTCCAACTTGGAATGAAGCCAATTTTCAGTGGAGGCCCGGGGAGAAATGCTCCAGACACATGTCTTTGTTAAGTGGGAGGAAACCGGAGCACCTGGAGGAAACCCATAAAAATGCAGGAAGGACATGCAGACTCCACACAGAAGGCACCTCAGCCGAGAATCAAACCGGAGAACCTCTTGCTGTAAAGTGACAGCACAACTGCTGCACCACTGCACCAAGGAAATAGGCAGGGGTATCCTCTTTCCTCTTTATTATTTGCATTATATTTAGAATGACTGGCAAAGAAAATAAGGGACTCAGAAATTCAAGGACATAATTGGTATGGTAGTCAAGAAAAGCTGGCTCTGTTTGCAGATGATATTATTTTACACCTGACAAAATCAGTAAAGGACATTACAGTGTTGTGGAACATTTTGAGACAGTTTCAAGTCTTTTTGGGTTATTAAATGAATGAAGCTAAAACAAAAACAGTAGCGGTAAATTATGTACCTACACACAAACTGGTTCAACAATATCCATATTTATGGGGCCATGATAAAACAAAGTATTTAGGAGTATGGATTAGAAATTATTCTGGTGTGGCAGCTAAGGATATGTGGGAACAGACTAAACAAACGATAAAACAAAACTGAGAAATAAGAAACTCTGTTATATGGATATGGATAGTAAGATACAAGCAGTTAACATGTTTTAGTCCCTTTAGTTTTATACACAGGTCAGGCATATTTTTATCAGCCAGAGAAGTTGTGGATAGCAGTTAATAAAGAGCTGAATAATTTTATCTGGGGGAGGAAGATGGCAAGGGTCAAGCGGGATAAGCTGATTCATCCAGTTGAACAAGGTAGTTTGGGATTACCCGATTTGAAGGTGTATTTCAGAGGTACACAGTCAGGGGTCCTATTCATAGCACAAGCAGAAACCTATAATTCAAAGTGGAAAGGGGTGATGATGAAATGGAGAGAAGTTCAAGAAACGGAGACTGGGGTTTTAGATGGAAATCTATAAGAAGAATAACAATAATCATAGAGAATATTATATTCATAAAGAAGCAGGAAGTATTTTAAGAACAAAGCTAACATGAGAGTGGAGGAAGGAGATTCTGCCGATTGGGATGACTGCAGTTAGCGATACAGACAATAGGCAAGAGGGGGCTGGAATTTATTGGAGAAAACTGGCAAAGGAACCAGGTATTGGGAGCAAATAACTAGGTAGGGAAAGGTAATAGAATGGGAAGACCCCAGGAATTTATTTGGAGTGCAGGTCAGTGATTGCCTTCGCATCAAGGACTGATAGAGTACAAGCAAAGGGAAAGAAATAGGGGGTACTAAATGAAAGACCAGCACTGATAGAGTTTTTAGTAGAATCTGGAACAGAAGCTGCAGTAATTAGTAGAGCATAAACAGATTGGGAGGAGAGATTAGATAAGTAACTCACACAGAAACAATTGGGGATATATGTATGTCTCTCAAATATGCAACAAAATATAGAAGATTGTGGATTTTTGCTTAGAAATGTTTACACAGAAATGTTTATACCTCAAGTAGACTCCAGAGAAATTTTCCTCAGGTGGCTAGCAAATGTTAGAGGTGTGATGGGGAAAAAAAAGGTAATTGGGAACATATTTTTTGGAGGTGTAATGGGTTGGCAGACTTTAAAAATTCCATGCATACTACTCTGTCAAAGATACTGGGTGAGCAAATTGGTTTAACTAGGGAAATTATTTTTCTGATCTATGATACAGAATTAGAATTGCCTAGACATGGTAAGGCCTTGCTGAGTCTAATTATGGTGGCTGCCAAAAAAGGAATTACTAGACAATGAAAAATCAAAGCCTAAACCAACAGTACTAGAAGTAGTGAATATAATAACAGAGAGAAAACAACTGGAATTGGGATCTTTAAAAAAGGGTAGGAGCAAATTACATAGGAAAAAATGAGAATTGTGGGAACTATACATACAGGACAGGAATGAGGTTTAAAAGAAAGTAAGATTTTAATGAGATATGTAATGTTTGACTGACAATGACTGGGGGCAGGATTCACGATGGCTTGCACAGAGTCTGAGTCGTGTAAGACTCCATGCAGCCATCGCGATCCAGGAACAGCCCGAAATCCCGTGTAAGAGACCAGCTAAAATGACTCTTACACGGGCAGGGCGTGGATATGCTAATCACCTCACTTGCAGCCGAAAGGCATGCAAATGAAGTAGATTAGCGATCCACAAAGCTGAAACCAGCCCGTGTAAGAGTCGTGTTAGGTTTAGAAATGTACTCAGTTGACAACTGAGTACGTTACTGCAAATAACACAATGGAGCCATGACAGCTCCAAATAAGGTGTGCATATGTTGCAGTCAGCATGCCAATGGCCAAATATGTGGCCATTGGCACGGTAACCCGATGCAAACATGAAATACATTTTTTTCTGCGATTGGTGATGTTTAAACGCAGCGCAGCCCCGTGCAAACGGGCTGCGCTATATAAAACATAAAAATAAAGGTTTGAAACCCACAAATGTGGGTTTTATGTAATGCATGGATTTGCAATGCAGGGATTAGCAGACCGAAAACATGGCCACTGTCTAGTGGTTGCTAAGGGGGGAAGCTGAGTGTAAGACATGTAACTAAGCATTAATAAGCAATCCTATGTAAATGAGTGGTAGGATAGTGAATCACAATGTCACATAGCAAATGAGCACATTCCGTGTAGTGTAAGAGTTGGATAAGGGGGAGTAACAGAGTAGGAGATAGGTGACATCACAGGGGGGAATGTCAGGAAGAAATCAAGCTCATTGGAGCAAAGTGGTATGTGAAAGATGTCAATCACACAGCATAAAAAGAGGAGTGTCAACAGATAAGCATGGGGAAGTCAAGAAATGGAAGGTGTACACTGTGGCCAACACCAAAGTTTCTTGCTGTACGTGCATGCGCGTGTGTGCACGCTGGGAGGCGCGAGTAAGACAGAGTGTGCGCGTGTAAGGCAGAGTAAGCATGTAGGAGCCTGTTTAAAGATCTGTAAACCTGTTTGCGCTGGTGTGCGTGCGTTTTAACCCAAATAAGCAGATTCTAGTCTGTGTAAGCATGTGTGCACACGTGGTAGCCACTGTGAGCGTGTTATCGCTGGTATGCGCGCTGCTCCTCCCTGAGGAAACAGAGAGGAAAAAGGAAGCAGAAGAAATAGTAGGAAACTAGCAGGGAATACTGGTAGAGCTAGCAGGTGAAAACAATTAGAAGCAGGCAATTACACAGGCAGAATACTAGCCCAGCCCAGCACTTAAAACACTGCAAACAGCATTGCAGTATGTTTCTCTCAAGAGACACTGCAAGACAGAAGTAAGCTAGTGGAAGTGAAAACTGAAAAAGATGCACTCAGACCAAACATGCTAGGGGCTGCCATAGCTGTTATAAGGAGACATAGGAGACTTGCTGTGGGTGGTGACAATGCAAATGCTGCCAGTCAACCCACAGTGACGAGACGGAGAAGAGTGTACAGGCCCAGGGTCACCTACCAGGGGTTACATGAGCTGGAGATAGTGGAGCGCTATAGAGTGGACAGAGACCTCCTGCAGCAAATTGTTGAGCTGTGCAGGCCACGCCTCACACACAGAACCAACAAAGGGGAACCCATCCCAGTGGAAACCAAGGTATGTGTTGGCCTAAGAATACTAGCAACAGGTACCTTCCAGAGACCAGTTGGTGATATGATGGGGATATCACAGGCATCAGCCTCTAGGGTACTGCACCAGTTCCTGGATGCCATGTCAGCACATGTCGGTGAGCATGTATATTTCCCCAATGCCCGTGAGGTATTGGCCAGCAATATGCATCTCTTCCAGCAAATAGCGGAATACCCTGAGTTAGTGGGTGCAATAGATTGCACGCACATATGCATCAAAGCACCAGCCGGTGAGCGGGGTAGGGCCTACATTAACCGCACGGGCTTCCCCTCCATCAACTGCCAGGTCGTGTGTGATGCCCAGGGCATAATAATGAACGTGTGTGCTGGCTGCCCTGGGAGCTACCATGATTCCCATATCTGGCATTTGACTCGGCTGTACCCGACATTTGCCGATGGGGACATCCCACATGGTCACCTAGTGGGGGATGCAGGATATGCACTGGAGCCGTGGCTGATGACACCCATCAGAAATGCACACACACCTGAACAAGAACGCCATAATGAGGCACACGCACAAACACGTAATGTAATAGAGCGTGTGTTTGGGCTGCTCAAGTCACGGTTCCGGTGCCTGGACACATCTGGTGGAGCCTTGCAGTACTCACCAACTACATGTACCCAAATTGTCATGGTATGTGCTATGCTACATAATATGATTCTGCGAAAACAGCTGCAGCAGGACCAGCATAGGGCCGGGACAAACAGCCCCCCACCATTGCCAAGGCCATCACAGGCACAGCGTGACTCGGAGGAGGAGCAACCTGAGCCTGCCCCAGTAGGCAGAAGGAGGCGTGCCCAGTATGCCTTGGCCTTGGCAAAGAGGCAACGCATAGCACATACACTGGCTCAGTAGGAACCCCGGGAATGATACCCCTCTCTGACTCACTCGTATAGTAACAGGGACGCCTAACATGACACAACCTGCTCTCAAACATGTACTGGGAGTGTAGTATGTGCATCCGACAGAGGCAGCCCTGCAGCACCACCTGAGGCATGATTGCCATGTGTTAAGCAATGTAACACCATCTAGTATATGCAAACATGAAGACCCTGCCTAACATCTCACCCTCACCAAGCATGATGCCACACTATGAAGACAACAAGATGAAGTACAATAATTGGCTGAAGTATTGCTGTTAGCAAGGGGGAACACATGGCTGACAGCCTGGGCTCACATGCCGAGCAAGACATGATGCCCCACCTGCTAGGGATGGCACGCACCCAGCACACCTGGCTGTGTGGATACTGGCAAAGGCTGTTGTCACCCTCACTGTGCCTTGAATAGGTAAGGTTGGAAACACAAACCCACCACCATAGGTAGCACAAGGGATAACAACCTTGACATAATGCTGCCCAACGCCAGAAGTCTAACCTGCAAGGTGCATGCAGACCAAACCCACCACAGCATGGAGAATGGTAATATGTGTTCTGTAACAGAAACCTGTGTCAAGGCCCAGAAGAGCACCCTAATACTACCAGGGTATGCCTCATACCATGCTCTACAGCTCCAAAACATGGAACACATGACAATAGGAGTGTGGCTATCCGTAATTGTCAAGGATAACCACACCCCCAGGTTGGTACCACAGCAAGAAGCAGCATGGACTATCCATGGGCAAGTAACACTGGCTCAAACTGTGTCCCTGTTTGAAGCCTGCTACAGACCACACTCGCAAACCCAGGTACCCCAGCCAGCCTTCCTGAAGACACTGCAGAATATGAATGTCTCAACAAATACCAAACAAGGCACACACAAAGTATGACATAGGTGGCAATCCATTTTGTATGGAAGAAGTAATCAGGGACCTAGGGACACAAGTGGACGGTAACCTGTCATGTGACACTCACATTGCCAAGGTGGCCAGGAAGACCTGCTGTATTGCCCACCTTAATATGAAAGGATGCACATGTAGATCAAGAGAGGTCACTGTGCCCCCATACTCTTCCCTTATCAGGCCCATACGTGACAACAATGCCCCAGTTCGGATGTACCTTACCTTACATCTGCAGCAGTTAAAGACCCCAAATGTACCTCACCGACAGGATAAAGGGTCCAAACATTGGACATCTGCAGCCTGGCTGAAGAAACCACAGCCCAATTCAGAAGCATACTGCCCAGTCAGAGGTGATGTATGCCTGATGTACAAGGCCATGTCCAATCCATAATGAATGGACATGCTCCACTGCAGAAACCCCAGATCCAGCAGAGACACCACAGTGAGATATCTGAACCTCCACACATAGATAAATAGGATGTGCTGGAGGGACAGATCCATAACCCAGAGGCTCCTTACACTCTGGAACAGAATCCCAGTCCATGATAGGCTGAGCTCCACACTCAAACTCAACAAGAGAAATCTGGTGAAGTGCATGGGAGATAGTAGGTGTACACTGGGGGCCATCCCTGTGTCACATCTAGTAAAGTAAACCCTACATGGGCATAATATGCACATGGCAAGGGGTGTCGAAACTCACACACAGTCTGTTCGTGCTCAAACAAGGCCAGGACAGATGGCCTAGTATGAACCTATGAACCTATGATGATACAAATTGTGCAGGACACAAAGGATTATCACACAGATGTCCTACCTGATGGTAGGAACCATGTTGATAATTCACAGATATGCTCTGCAGCACTCTAATATCACAAACAATACACCAAACCCACACACGTTGCCAACATCCTACCTAACAGATTCCTTGCAAACTCCCCACCAGCACCTAACTGACAAATATCTATCCCAGCAGAGTGCTGGCCCCCTGACATTGCAGATGCTGAGGTAACAGCCAGCATCCACAAAGCACAGCACACAGCATTAATGGTACCAGATGGTGTCCTGGGTTGTGTCCAACAAGTACTGTAAGAAGAATGGAACAGCAAATAGCAGTACTGCGCACTATCAGTCCTATCACAGGATATGTACCCAAAGAGCAGTGTACAGCAACAGTGGTCCCTCACCACAAAGGGGGTGCCTGAATGGATACTGCAAACTATCACCCCTCAACCCCGACTATCTAGGTTGGCAAAGTAATGGAGAGGATGATCATGGATCCCAGGAATAACAAGATTGGGTACCTACAGACACTGGACGCTACCCAGTGTGGCTGTCATAGGGCAGTTCCTGCCCCTTACACATGTCTGACTCATGTGAAATGCGCACCAAGGCCATTGATGTGGGGAATGTGGATCACACAGCCTATCTGGACCTTGCTAAACCCTTCCATACAGTACCCTAGTTGGCAGTACAGATAAGCTCACCAGCCTAACTATAAACCCCTATGCAAGTAGATTGGTTGCAAACCAGCTCAAGGACAGAACTGACCTGGTCAGACATGCTGCAGCCATGGCAGACTGCAAACCAGGTACAACTGGCACCCCACAAGGCATGGTCCTGGAACCTCTCTTGTATGCTATATATATGTCACATAGGTACAGGCCAACATGGAAGGACTCTGTCTGAACAGGTTCGCAGAGGACTACAAACTGCCCACCATATCGGACCCTCCAGCTGAGACAAGCAACCTACAAAAGGCACACATAGAAACAGACAAGTGGTGCCACAGCCATGTCAACAAGCTAAATGCAGAATAGTGTATAGTCAACCCCTGTGGAAACACAGTACATGGCCAGAAATTACCACATAGGTGTTAACCCAGTAAGTACATCAGGAGCAATAAGAGACCTGGGGACACAAGGTGATAGATATCCTGCATGTGACAACCATGTGTCTGTAGTGGTTACAGAAACATACCATATACCCACCTAATCATGAAGGTAAGCACAGTTCGGTTAGGGTAGGTCAGTGTGCCTCTCCAGTCATCCATCAGCAGCCTCACAATTGTGTACAATGGCCCTTCAGGGATGTACCTTAGCAGACACCTGCATCAACTGGAAAGACCCCACAAATACCCCACCAGGAGGATTGCAGAGCTGTAACAGATGCCATGTGTCGCCTGATTAAACAAACTGCAGCTCCACACAGTGCCATACCGCCTGGCTGGAGGTGAACTGTGCCTGATGTATAGAGCCATGATCAAGCTGGTATCAATGGACATTTGGCACCATGTAAACTCTGAATGCTGGTGACCTATGCAGCTGACAGGCCTGAACCCCAGCACAGACATAAACAGGACATGCTGTACCGATTGGTCCATAACCCAGAAGCTCACTCCACTCATGACTAAACTCCCACTACAGGTTATCCAGGGAGTCCCTCATTGACTGTCATCCAGAGGAATCCTGATGACTGGATGGGAGATGGTAGGTGTACCCTGGATATCACCTGTATGTCACTGGTAGACAGAGGCACAGCACACTAACTGTGACATATGTCATGGCAAACACCAGTAAATGTGTGTTGAAGGACAAACACTCTCTGACTAGCATTACAAATGGACTAGGGCACATGGCCATTGTTTGTCACTGTCCACACAAGTTGTAGAATACATTAACAATGTCGGACAATCATGTACTATGCTGTCCATATCTGAACAAAATGCAACATGGTCATATCTGCACAACTGGCGCTCAATCAGTCTGGTGTGATCACTATAAATATTACAAGCAGTGATAGGACTGAAACCGATTATACTGTCCACCAAAGTGAAAGTACTGCACCAGTACACTATACGACAATACAACTGTTTGGTCAGTAGGAAAGGATGTTGACAACTGTATGCAAACTACCCCATGGAGACCCTGCAGGCACAGCATAATGCCTGTTAGGTTCAGACACAAAGCAGTTGGGCAGTAAGAACACAACCTGATGTCCAACACTCAACTGTACATGTGAAATATAGATGGCGTCCACACACAAACACAAATGTGGTGGTCCACAGATCCCAACATAAAGAAAGGTCACACTGGGCATGCTCGCACACTTAGATAAATGAGATGTGTCAGTCAAGAAGCTATACAAACTGCAAACTGGGCATGCTCACACACTTAGGCCATGTCACAGTTCAGCAGTTGCACACACATATCTGGCATATGTATGTGTTAACACAGGAACCTCCCACAATACAGACATCTGCCCAGTGCACACAGTGACGTTACAACAGAGACATAAGTAAAGTACTGGATCCCACTCATATGCAAACTTCTTCCACAGTACACAAGTTGTTTATAGAGATAGGGAAGGCTATGGCAATAAAGACCCACAAACAGTATATGAGCAACAGATACTTGCATCTGACAGGTAAACATATGGCCGTAGAGTGCAATACTAGACTGTTGTCCCTAAGGAATACAGAAGGCTATCCATAGTGTATTTGGCATCTGCCTCCACAGTACAGTAGGCCACTGTGTCTGTGCAAAGTTAATGCATAGATATGCTCTCCCCTGTACTGATGGATAGTAACAGATGTACATACCTCTTCATACATAATGATGTCAGCACACTATACATATGTCAGGAGCAGAAATTATACCCAGTAATATGAATAGCACGCTCTGCTACTGTGTCTCTCACAAGTGTCATAACATAGTTAGGTAGGGGTTTGAATCCTGCAAGTGCTCAGTGTGTGTGTGACTGTGTGTGGGGGAGTAGTGTGTGCAATTCCATGTGTAAGAGAAATGTCCCTTTTGGCAACTATTACTACACAACGGATTCTGCATATTCCACTGTCTAAACACTGATGATGTCAGCACCCTATAAGTACAGCAGGAGAAAGCAATCCTCCCAGTAATGCAAATAGCGCGCTCTGCTACTGCGTCTCTCACAAGTGTCATAACATAGTTAGGTAGGGGTTTGAATACTGCAAGTGCTCAGTGTGTGTGGGGGAGTAGTGTGTGCAATTCCATGTGTTGGAGAAATGTCCCTTTTGGCAACTATTACTACACAACACATGCTGCATATTCCACTGTCTAAACACTGATTATGTCAGCACCCTATAAGTGCAGCAGGAGAAAGCAATCCTCCCAGTAATGCAGATAGCACACTCTGCTACTGCGTCTCTCACAAGTGACCTAACATAGGTAGGGGTTTGTATCCTACAAACGCCATGTGTATTTTTGTCACACAGTTTGTCCATGTGTTTGGGGTGTTGTTCCCAATATTGCACGACATACATTATATCAGTAATGTCAATGCACACATGATGTATGTGTGTGCCACCTACACATATGTACCTGTGAACTGCAATAGTTCCCATGTCCGAAGCCTGCCTCATGTGAATACATGGAATATGCATCAGACAACTGTATGACTGTGGTGTTCTGTGCAGGGGCTGCATGTGGTATGTGACTATACAGTGTGGGTTGTAGATGGTGTCATCCCACCAGCGAGGGATACATGACTGGTCTGGAGCATATAGTCCACCTGTTGCTGATGAACAGGTGCAGCATGTTGTCACCTCTTGTGGGAGTGGTAACAAGTTGTTCCATAGGAATGCAGGGAATGAATGCTAAGAACCCTTCAGATAGGGTCTTGGAGCTAGAGTAATGCTCACACACTATGTTTGGGTAGTCGCAGTCCACCCATATAATGGTGTTTGTATGACATTCCTAGTGTTGTCAGGAAGGCCAAGTGGGTTTCCTGGGTATGGGAGGGTGGTGTGTGCCAGGTTCTGAACCTGAAGGCAGTCTTAACCCACTGTTAGTTGCACATGGATAGGCTCTGATGCTTTGTGCTGTGCGTATCTGAGGTGCCTTTGGATACATCCCCCCTGTTCTGGTTTGGTGCATGTGTAGGGGGCGACAAGCATGGTATGAGGAATGACCTGGCAGTGATGGTGTGCACCTGGGAGCCTTGTACCAGGAGTCTGTTACTGCACGGATATTGCTGTACACCATGCTAAGGACAGTTTCCACTGCATGCATCTTGAGGTTTACACTGCTGCTGTTGAGTAGCATTTCTATTAGTGTCCCATCCTGTGTGATACAGGGTGGCTATGTAATGTCAGCCTTGCAGACAATGGCACTATGTGTGTAGCAACAGCCTCTGCCAATATACAATGGCCCATGGTTGACAGATGCAAGCTGTCCCAAGCAAAGCAATGTGGCTTGTCCAGCATGTAATCCCACACTGACAGGCATTGGATCCCCTTTGAATGTCATTGAAACATACGTTAATTGCAGAAACTGATCATCCTGTCTACATATTGTGGCAGCATTCTTGGTGAGGGTCAGAGGCATACCAGCCTGTGCCACAAGCTCAGAGAGCCCCTCTATGTCCCCTAACATGTAGTCCAGGGAGGTGCGTCAGAGGTCGTACACACTGGCACAGACAATGACTGAGTCATACTTCTACATGCCTTGGAGTGACCGGTATGCTTGTGTTATGTGGTGGATCATAGTGCCCGATGGGCATCTCAGCATGACCTTCACCTTGTTCAGCCTGGTGAACAGGACCTCAGTGTACCTGATGATAGAGGTACCTCATACAACTGTAGCAGGTGTGTTGTCAAGCCATATGGCCTGTGACTGTTTGGCACACAGGCTTTGTGAGCTATGTGTTGCACGTGCTCTGCTCTGGCTTAACGTTTGCTTGTGTGTCTGCTTTGCAGGTGTCAGCTGGTCAGGCAGAATGCTATTCTGAGAGTCCAATAATGTACCTGTGTGTTTCTGTGTTTGGATTGCGGTCGTGGCAGGTCTATGGGAGACTGGTGCTGTATTCACTGTAGTATCCCACTCCACCTGACAGGGAATGCCAGTGCTGAGTTAAGAGAGCTTAGCCCCCAGTTTGGCTATGTGGTTGCATCTCTCACATGTGTTGTAAGTGTATGGGAAGGGGAGAGGGTTGTCTGTGTACATGAGGCAGCTGTAACATTGCCACATGACTCACAGATTCACCAACTGGACCTGAGAGTAGATTGACAGGTGACCTTTGCACATGCTACCATAGTGTTGTGAATCCCATACTAAGTAACGACACATAGGGCCAATGGGGAACAAGGTACTCAAGGTGACTATGTGAGGGTGTAGTGCTCCTGATTTGTTAGTGCTGGCATATATGAATGCTGTCTTGAGCAAATGCGAGGTAAGTCATATGCAATGTGTTACAGGCAAGCTACATGCAAACAGGACAAACAGTGATGTTCTGTCAAGTGAGACTTGGACATCAGTACAGTAAGCAATACAGATGTCACTAGGGATCCACAGAGGCACTGTAAATCTGCACTGCAGGTGGAATCAGTGTTTCAGGAACATAACAAGCAAACATGCATACAAACAAAGCTACAGTCAGCAGGCCTGTATGTAGACTATGCTACAACAAACAAGGTGTACGACTTCCAGTAGGTAACAGTGCATATATGCAGGCACTATAAGCTGTACTCTGGCATTCACAGGTCAGACGGGCTGGGTCCAGCCACACCCCCCACAAGTGTATAGACCACGTACCTTCGTAATGTTGAATAACTGGCCTGATACCCAAGTGAACATACCTGTAATAATACACATGTCAAATAACAGACACTGAGCCCTCACTCAGCAGTTCCAGACTTAGTATGATGTATGCTACATGTCCTGGCACCACAGTATCCTTGACATGTATGGACACACTCCCTCCTGTCATAGTTAGTTCTGTGTTTTGGTGCTGTCATGCATGGTATGAGGTGTGACCTTGTAGTTGCTAGTGTGCTCTTGTGAGCCTTGAACCTGTTGTGTAGTACTGCACAGATATCAACATCCTCAAACATCCTCTTTGCAGAGTCGAGTGTGGACAGCATGCAACTCGCAGTTGACATGACCATCATTGAGTATCAATATGTACATTGGCGTATCCCCTGTGCTACCTATGTAGGTGGCCATCCCTTGACAGCCTCACCACCAGTATGCAAAGATGTGCAGACAGTACACTGTGGTGATTACTATGGGTGTACAAAACAATACAATGACATTCATACTGTAACTGCATCAGGCATGCTGGTATATACCCACAATGATATCATTACACTGTACTGTTGTCAACATCATACTATTACAACACTTCTATGTAGTCACCCTGTGCATCAGCACCATGTTAACCTGTTCCTGCACCAATTTTACAGATTGCAGGAGGTGGCACAGTTTCATTATATGCACAGCGTGTGTACCTGGTATGCCTGAGTCTGCCACTGATACAACCAATTGACATGTCTGTGTGTGTGTGTGTGTGTGTGTGTGTGTGTGTGTGTGTGTGTGTGTGTTGGTGAGGGACAGCAGTACAAGATGGGGCAATGTTGATGCAGTGTGTGCGTGTATGCAGTAGCCCTAGGTGTTATCACTTTGCATGTGTGTATGCATGCTCACAGTCCCACCTCATGGCTGCCATATACAGGTGTTTGTGGACAGCCACAGACTGTACCTGCCAGGTCATACAGATCACTGTCTGTGGCCACGGACACGGTACCTGTGCCTGGCAGGGGTGCTACGGACCGTATCGGGTACTAAGCCAGACTGGGTACTGTCATCAGAAGCAGGTGGTTGGTGACTGGAGACAGGTCCCTGTTGGGACTGTCCAGCGCCATGTGCACGTGGTCTCCTGGGGTGGTCTGATGACAGCACAGACCCAGCATTGCTGGGGCTGCTGCTGGCACTATGTGAGCGGCCACGGGCCTGTTGTCGTCCACGATGGCTGCCAGCTGCTGTTGTTGCTGGCATACGGCCACATCGATGCCTCAACCGTCCACCATTGCCCTGGCTCATGGACATGTAGTTGTGGAACAGATCTATTGTGTCCCCCCAACGTCTGTCAATGACCTCAGTGAAGTTACGGATGGCAGCCGCAACATCACGCATACTGTCACTCATAGCTGTGCGACATGCTCTCAGCTCCCTCAGACCCTGTCTGATGTACCGTTCCATACGTGACTGTGCCTGCATTACAGCCCGAAATATAGCTGAGGTTGAAAGACGGGGGCGGTACGCCCACGGATGCTCCCACGAGAACCCCTGGACGTCTTCCTGTGTGGTACCATGTCAGGACCCTGGCCATGGCTGCTGTGTGGGGATGTATGTGCCACCGATACCTCATTACCCTGGTCAATGCCCACTGTATCCTGTCCATCACCTAGGGACATTGGTGACAAAGGATGTATTGGCAGGATGACTGTGTGCATTGATGGGGTCGACAGCTGTGTAGTGTTAATTGGCTGACCAATGACGGACCCTGGCACACCTACCTGTGCCATTACACAGGTATCATCATTAGCACTATCCACAGCAGCTGATTCAGGTTCCCTGCTGCACAACACCAGAGCAGCACCAGAACCTGTGGGAGTAAGACGGGAAACACAGTTTATAATGTGTACACAATGTCACCACTGATACACACATGCACACATGGGCACACGGGCACATGCACATATGGGCACATGCACACATGGGCACATGCACACATGCACACACCTCAGTATATGAGATATCAACACACAGACACAAACACACCTGCAGTCAAACGCATAGCAGTACTGCTTCAGCCTGTTATTACTGTTAGTATCAAGAGTATTGAAGGTAATGGTATTACACACTCACCAGCATGGATAGGCTGCCTTGCTGTTACACCAGAGGGACCTGCAGAAAAGAGACATTTATTGTCAGTGGGCACAACTGTGCCATTGATACTGTGGGCATGATACAGTTCAGTAGTGCAACAGTTATCTTCCACAGCTGTACTGCTGATATTGAGAATATCACTCTTGCACAATAATTACCAAGATTACAGCTACAAAACGAGGACACACCTCACACATGTATAATCTAACAGTGTACAGAACGGTCAGCTATACACATGGCATGTTACCTGCACGCTCCGTGTCCTGCTGCTGTGTGACTCCAGCCTCCATCATTACACATGTATGTTGCTGCTGCTGCTGGTGGGCTGGAGCCACAACACTTAGGAGTAGTCCCTCCAGTCTGGTGAGGGGGGGATGTCTAGACACCCCACCACCTGTGGCAAGCTGCTGCCTGTGGATATCCGACGCATGCTGATGGACATTTCTAATTAAATCACTGCAGTGATGGCGTACCTGCTCATATGTCCGGTTATGTGTGCCTATGTCATTTACCCGACGGACCAGATCTTGCCACAGTGCAGCCCTCTCCTGCTGGTTCTGGCTGGTGCGGGAAAAAAAGAGTACTGCAAAATCCCGCACCAGGCTCTGGTGTATCTCTTCCTCCTCTGCAGCGGAGTACACAGGGTTCCGCTGGTGAACCATAGCCCTGAAAAGGAGAAGGAAAATATGTCAGCAATATCTGTCAGCAAACTATGGCACACAATACACAATACTCGACTGCAGTGATATAACTTAACCACCATATATAGCATCTGTCTGTCTATTGGGGGATACACATGTAAATGACCAGATATCCATGCTCATCCGACAACAGTACCTGGCACGCTCCATACGACAGACTAGTATACTGCAGCAGTCAACACACTGGTTCAGGTACAATGCACAACCTCACACTT